>NC_064853.1:82250951-82388451 GCF_024139225.1 Suncus etruscus | reverse complement strand
TTAACGACAAGTATAAATTAAATTTAGACTACAGAATTTAACTGTTACCATATAATGCTGAAATAGGAGTATATTATGAGTCTTTAAAGGGTCGATAGCTGAAAACCTCCAACTACAAAAATGTATAAATAGCATGTTGCTTAATTTTTTGTGAAGATAGCTGCTTAGGAAACCAAGGATTCTTGTGGAACAAGTAGGAAAGCTGGTTCTATTAAAATATTGGCTCATGCCAGGCCATCTTGACATGGAAGTTCTAGGAGACACTGCAATTAAATAAAAATACATGGAAAACATCTATAAATGTAATAAAAAAACATACTCTTCAAGGAAAAGGAATAGCTAATTTAAACATAGAATGAAATATAACTTCTAATATATTTGAAAGACTAAAAAAAATACAGGTCCATAAAGCTCAAATAAAATGAGAAACTCAGAGCAATTTTCATCAGAGAAAAATTACTTATGTCGCTGCTATGGAATCTAATATATATAAAAAAGGGGAATTGTTTATATAAATCATAGAGGAAATTATTTGCATCATTATATCATATAGAAGAGGATTTTTCTTAAAGAAGAAATGGATTCCGAACTACATTATTAATATATGTAGTTTCTGAACTACATTATTAATATATGTAGTTTTTAAATAAAACTTCTTAAATTTGGGGCAGAGCAGTGGTGCAAGTAATAGGGCATTTTCCTTGCACACACTAACCTAGGACAGACTGCATTTTGATCCCCCAGCATTCCATATGATCCCCGAAGCCAATTTCTGAATGCATAGCCAGGAGTAACCTCTAAGCGTCACCAGGTGTTTCCCAAAAACCCACACACACATACAAAAAAAAACCTTCTTAAATTGTGAGTTGTTAAATAACTTCCTTCATTGTTATGACAACAGTTTTCTCATCTCACAAATAGAAATACTCTCTATATCTAAAAAGATGATTGTAGATTGCTAGAAGAATAGTTCACTAGAGAATGTACTTTCCTTGCATGTGATCAACCCAACAACTAGTGTTCAATCCCCAGTACCAAACATGGTCCCTAAAGCCCTGCTATGAGTGATTTCTGAGCATAGTGTCTCAGGAGTAAGCACTGAGAATAGCTGTGTGGCCAAAAAATAAACTAAAAATATTATTATAAAGATTAAATAATATATCACATAAAATGCACATTACATAAAACAGAACATTGATAGGGAGCGAAGCCTACTTCACAGCAACACCATCATTGTTGTCTGAAATACTTATACTCATATTTGAAGGAAGAATACACAGCTTCACAGATAAACAAGAGTTTAGAAAGTTTACAGAGTAAAAACTAGCCTTAATGGATGAAGTGAATGAAAGGTCTACTTTAAGACAAGACCAACAGACATCAAAGGTATATTAAAAAAAGACACTAAATCTCATGATAATTATCTCTCAATATCATGGGCTAAATAAATGCACCAGTTAAGAGATACAGAATAGCAAAATAGATTAAAAAATAAGCTGAGTCTGGCATTTTTCTTCCTATTCCATCTGAATAGTTAGAAGAAACATAAACTCAAAGGTTGAAGGATGATCATTTAAGCAAATAACCCTAACAAAAGGCTAGAGTGGCCATACCAGTATAAGAAATAGACATTTGAGTTAAAAAAGTTACAAGGAACAAAAATGGTCAATTATTTATAATCAAAGGATATATAAAACAGGAAGAAATCATATTCCCAAACACATATGTATCCATTTAGGGAACAGAAAAACATTTAAACAACTGCTGAAAAATTTGAAGGAAGATATCAATTGCAACACATTAAGAATGGGAGACTTCGGCACTGCCTTGCCACTCCTTGCTAAGTCAATGAGGCTGTAACCTAACAAGAATATACTAGCTTTGAAAGGAGAAATGGAGGAAATTGCCTAGTAGATATTTAGGGCTCTCTATATCCAGAAAATTAATACATAATCTTCTTTATTATACATGAGTCTTTGTCCAAAGTAGAATACATGCTGGCCCATATAACATAACTCAATAAAATACAGAAGATAGAAATTGTATGAACTACCTTCTCAGATCATAATGCACTGAAATTAGAAATGAATAACAGACACAGAGAAAAAAATTGATGCTTGAAAATTAAACAACTCAATATTGAACAACCAGTGGGTCAGATGAAATAAAAGAGGAAATCAAAAGATAATGGAAACAAATGAGAACAAAAACACAAATTATCAGAATTTGTGAGACACAGCTAAATAAGTACTAATAGGAAAAATTATAACTTTGCAACCACTCATCAGGAAAGAAGAAGTCTACATAAATAACTTATGGAACAGCTTATAAAATTGGAAATTTATCAACAAAATGAACCAAATACAGGCAGATGGAATAAAATAATAAAGCTTAGAACAGAAATTAGTGAATTTTAAATGAAAAACCAATCCAGAAAGATCAATGAAAGCAAAAGTTGGTTTTATAATAAATTAATAAAATCTATAAACCATGAGTAAAAATCAGAAAGAAAGGAAGATAGAAATTTAATAAATCAAATTAAAAATGAAAGGGGGGGCGGCGAGGTCTGCCTTGCAAGCGTTAACCAAGGAAGGACCACGGTTTCATGCCCTGGGGTCCCATATGGTTCCCCCAAGCCAGGGGCAATTTCTGAGCTCTTAGCCAGGAGTAACCCCTGAGCATCAAACAGGTGTGGCTTAAAAAACCAAAAAAAAAAAAAAATGAAAGGGGGGAGATTATCTCAGGTAATATAAAAACTCAAAAGGTAATCAGAGACCACTTCGTGAAACTTTATGCTACAAGGCAAGAAAACCTGGAAAAATGGATTAATTCTTGGACTTTTATACTTCCCCAAGGTTTTATCAAGGTGATCTAGCAAATTTTTAAAGACTCATAACAATAGATATTTTAAAAGGGTAATCAAATATTTTTCCAAAATAAAAGCCAGGCCCAGATGGATTCACTAATCAAATATTTCAAATCTTTCAAAAAGACCTACTGGCCATACTTTTCAAGCTCTTCCAGGAAATTTAAGAAGCAGAAACACTCCCAAATTGTTTTATTAAATTAATATTACCCTGATAACAAAAGCTGGCAGAGATGCCACAATAAAGATAACTATATAGATCAATATCCCTCATGAGCACAGAAGCAAAGATTCTCAAAAAATCCTAGTAAATAAGTGTCAATGGCTCATCAAGAAAGTCATGTACCATAATCAAATTGGGTTCATCTCAGATATGTAAGAATGGTTTAACACATGCAAGTCAATCAATTTAATATACTACATCAACAAAAAGAAAAATAGAAAACCATATCAAAACCATATCAATAGATGCAGAGAAAGCATTTGATAAAGTCCAATACCCATTAATGATAAAAAAATCTTAGCAACATAAAAATGAAAGAAATTTTTCTCAATATAATCAAGGCCATTTAGAACAAGCCCATGGCAAATATTATACTTAATGGAGAAAATCTGAAAACCTTCCCTCTAAAATTTGGCACAGACAAGGCTACCTTCTCTTGCCATTTCTATTAAACATTATACTGGAAGTAGTTACCATAGCAATTAGGAAAGAAAAAGATATCAAGGGAATCCAGAGAAGAAAGGAAGCTCTGTTTGCAGATGATATGATACTATATTTAGAAAATTCTACAAAAAATTTCTCTAAAAAATTTCCAAGAAAAATTAGATTCATATAGGAATATATAATAGGGCTATAAAATTAACATGTAATGACCTCCTTATATACAAGTAGAGAACAAATAGCCATTAAAAAAGCAATCGCATTCACATTATCACCACAGAAATTCAAGTACCTTGGAGTCAACATAATTAAAGAGGTGAAGGATCTACACAAAGACAACAACCAAAAACTGCTTCAAGAAATAAAAGAGGACACAAGGAAATAGAGACATATACCCTATTCATGGAATGAGATAATTATCATCATTAAAAAGGCAATTCTACCCAAGTACAGATTTAATGCAATCACTCTAAGGATATCCATGACATTCTTCAAATAAGTGGATCAAACAATGCTGAACTTCACTTGTAAAAATAAAATGCCCTCAAAAAGCATTTAAACAACTGCTGAAAATTTGAAGGAAGATATCAACTGCAACACATTAAGAGTGGTAGACTTCAACACTGCCTTGTCACCCCTTGATATACTTCTTTTGCTTTGTATTCTGTATATAGTTAACTTATGCAATATGTGAGGGTAGGCATATGTACAAAAAGACTTTGAGAAACTGCTAAAAAAAAGGTAATGAGAGTAAATGTAAACACTCACTTCATGCAATTTCAAATTGCTGCCACTTCAGTATATCTCTGTCCCTTTTATCAAGTACACAGTAGTCTGAAAAATAATTGTATAATAAAGGCCAATCATACCATTTGCTCTATAAAACCCCTGGGGTGTAACTTAGTTATATGCTTTGGGATAGCTATTGATTGTCTCTTATGTACCAGACATTGTGCTAAGAATAAATATGTAGTTAGCACCACTAAATGGCAAAGAGCTAGTTAATCAATTATGACTGCAATAATTAATACAACATTTAGAGTCAATCAATAATAATAATATGTATCTTTGGGGTATTTAGTTAGTATAAGGAACTAGGCACTTGCCTTACATGCAGAGAATTCTGATTCAATCCCCAGAATTTCACCTGGTTCCCCCCAAAGTAAGCCCTTGAACAAACTGGGTGTGGTCTCAAACAAAACAAAATGAACAAATAAATATATTTATAAGCTTATACTGTAAATATACATTTATTTATTATCAAAACTGCAGTTGGTGTCCTTTTATGCAAGGCAGTTTCTTAAATCTCACTTTTGGATGCTAATAATACAATTGGTGTTCTGTAAGGCCAAAATTAGTATTTGCTAGGTATTAAAAGTGTCATAGAGATAACTTGACTCTAAATTCCATATCTTAGCTACTTTCATTAGCTTCCTAGTTATTGCTGGACTTTTACCCTTACCATTATCACCTTCCATATAGCTTTTCAAAAAGTTTTTGTAGTCATTTTTCTCCAATTAAATAATAGGTCATTATCCAATAATTAAAACATAGGTATTTATAAGCTATGTGAGAGGAAGACAGTTTTTTTAAATGATCATTGCCCATCACTATTACTTTTCTTTTTTATATTGTCTATTTACAAATTTTCAGAGTATTTTTGTCTTCTGTATGAGTTTCCCTTAAATTTTAAAATATGTTTTTAAAATTTAGTCACTGTGAAATTAGGAAGTTTTTTATGATTAGGTATTAAGGCATACTACGTTTCAACACTAAAACCTTCACCAGTGTCCACTTCCCTCCATCAATTATTTCTAGCCTTATCTGCCTTTCTCTTACCTATCTACCTCTACAAGAATTAATTAATTATATATACATATATAAATTTATGCATATAATTATATATTTGCATTTTGGTTACTGTACTTTCTTTAATATGGTTTCAAACATAACACATTACCACCTTTCAGCACCACTTCCCTGCACAATGGAAGTTGTCCCCTTTCTATCCTATACACAGACCCTTTAGGTAGCATATTTCCTAAATACACATTCTTATGTTCTTTTTTACCATTGTCTCTGGGTATTTATATGCTACCTTTATGTTTATAGACTGCATATGAGAGACCCTTCTGGATGGATCTCCCTGTATCTTCACTCAGCATGCTAACCTATACTTCCCTCCATGTAGCAGCAAATTACATAATCTTTAACTTTATTATGATTGAGTAATATTCCATTGTGTATATGTACCATAATTTCTTTATTCAGTCATCTATTTTTGAACACTTGAATTGTTTCAAGGTTTTTGGCCATAGTGGATTCTGCTGCAAGGCACATATGAGTGCAAATGACTTTTTCTGTTTTCTGTTTGGGACTAAGAATAAAGTTGCTCAATTCCTTAAATCCTAGGAATGGAAATGACCATACTACTTTTGAGAAAGGCTGACCAGCTGACATTTCCACCACTAGTGGATGTAGTCAGCACTGGTGTTGTTTTGGATATATGCTAGGGAGATTTTATTAACTTTTTGTCTTGCCTAACTATTTTCCTTTTTTTTTTTTCCTTCGAGAAATCAGGAGAAGCTACTTCAAAGATAAGGTATTATATTAGTAGCAAATAACAACAAATTTTAACAGAGCTATTTTCACTCAGTATGTTTCTCTGATGTGACAATGTTGGAGTCCATGCATGACCCCAAACCAGAATACTACTCAATATGGCCATCTGTAATAATTCTCTGGGAAGTAAGTTAGAGGACTTAGAAACAGCCTGCCCCAAATGACATGGAGCCTGAAAAAGATGCTTACATGGACCTAACCATTCCCAATATAATCATTACAATTATACCAAGTTGTAGACAAATAACCTTGGTTTTCTTATGCAATTATCTGACTTCCTTCTCTTTATAACAGGGAACACCCTTGGTTTTCTTATGTCAATATTTTGTTTCTTCTCCTTGATGTAAGAAAATTTTTAGTTTTGTTCTCATTCTTCTTGCTTTGGTTTCCCATAGTTTTTCTATCCTGTGATTAAATAATCTCCTTAAAAACCACATGTACATATTCAAATAGACAAGAATATAGGATAGTTTATAAAAATTAGGAGTCCTAATAAGGATAGACCACCAGTCAGTAACCCATCTCATTCTTTTCCTTTCTGTATACTAGAAACACATCTTTCTACAATGTACACATGGTGAGGTCATGTTAAACTCACCTAGGAAGGCAATGAACATAGGACCCAAAATTAAAGAACAGAAAAGTTATAATTGTTCAACTGGGTATATTATATGACATTATCAATATATTTGGAAAAATGCATATAATGGTGTTCAGCTTATGGCTATAATTTCAATGTTTGTTTCTTATGGCAGCCCCCAAGAAAGCAAAAATGTATTAATGTATGTATTTATGTTTTTATGTTCAATTGCAGTGAATCAGATAAATCTAGAGAAAATTTTTTTTCAAATAACATTCACGACCAGTCATCAATATACATAAACAAGACTTCCATTTCTTCCCTATCATTATTGGTGTATAAAAAGGCCACTGATTTCTGTAGGTTGATTTTGTAGCCTGCCACATTGCTATATGAATCTATTGTTTATAGAAGCTTTTTGGTAGAGTCTTTAGAGTTTTCTAAGTAGAGTATCATGTCGTCTGCAAACAGTGAGAGCTTGACTTCTTCCTTATCTATCTGTATTCCCTTGATATCTTTTTCTTGCCTGATCGCTATAGCAAGAACTTCCAGTACTATGTTGAAGAGGAGTGCTGAGAGTGGACAGCCTTGTCTTGTACCAGAATTTAGAGGAAAGGCTTTTAGTTTTTCTACATTGAGGATAATGTTTGCCATTGGCTTGTGGTAGATGGCTTCAACTAGATTGAGAAAGGTTCCTTCCTTTCCCATCTTGCTGAGAGTTTTGATCAAGAATGGGTGTTGGACCTTATCAAATGCTTTCTCTGCATCTATTGATATGATCATGTGATTTTTATTTTTCTTGTTGTTGATGTTGTGTATGATGCTGATAGATTTACGGATGTTAAACCATCCTTGCATTCCTGGGATGAAACCTACTTGGTCATAGTGTATGATCTTCTTGATGATGCATTGGATCCTATTTGCCAGGATTTTGTTGAAGATCTTTGCACCAGCATTCATCAGGGATATTGGTCTGTAATTTTCTTTTTTGGCAGCATCTCTGTCTGGTTTTGGTATCAAGGTGATGGTGGCTTCATAAAAGCTGTTTGGGAATGTTCCCGTTTTTTCAGTTTTATGGAAGAGCTTGGCTAGGAAGTCAGGAAGGCAATCCCATTCATAATAGTGCTACACAAACTCAAATATCTTGGAGTAAACTTGACCAAAGACGTGAAGGACCTATACAAAGAAAACTATAAAGCTCTGCTCCAAGAAATAAGAGAGGACAAGCGGAAATGGAAACACATACCCTGCTCATGGATTGGCAGGATTAACATCATTAAAATGGCAATACTCCCCAAAGCATTATACAGATTTAATGTGATCCCCTTAAAAATAACCATGACATTCTTCAAAGAAGTGGATCAAACACTTATGAAGTTCATCTGAAACAATAAACACCCTCAAATAACTAAAGCACTCCTAGGGAAAAGAAAAATGGAAAGCATTACTTTCCCTAATTTTAAACCATACTACAAAGCAATAGTTATCAAAACAGCATGGTATTGGAATAAAGCCAGACCCTCAGATCAGTGGAATAGGCTTGAGTTCTCAGACATTGTTTCCCAGACATACAATTACCTAATTTTTGACAAAGGAACAATAAATCCTAAGTGGAGCAGGGAAAATCTCTTCAACAAGTGGTGCTGGCAGAACTGGTTAGCCACTTGCAAAAAAGCGAACATAGACCCCCAGTTAACATCATATATGAAGGTAAAATCCAAATGGATTAAAGACCTTGATATCAGATCTGATACCATAAGGTATATAAAACAACACGTCGGTAAAACACTCCATGACATTGAGACTAAAGGCATCTTCAAGGAGGAAACTGCACTTTCCAAACAAGTGGAAGCAGAGATCAAGAGATGGGAATACATTAAACTGAGAAGCTTCTGCACCTCAAAAGAAATAGTGCCCAGGATACAAGAATCACCCACCGAGTGGGAGAAACTATTCACCCAACACCCTTCAGATATCCAATATATCTAATATCCAAAATATACAGGGCACTGACAGAACTTTACAAGAAAAAAACATCTAATCCCATAAGAAAATGGGGAGAAGAAATGAACAGACACTTTGATAAAAAGAAATACAAATGGCCAAAAGGCACATGAAAAAATGCTCCTCGTCTCTAATCATCAGGGAGATGCAAATTAAAACAATGATGAGTTACCATCTCACACTGCAGAGATTGGTGCACATCACAAAGAATGAAAACAATCAGTTCTGGTGGAGATGCGAGAGAAAGAACTCTTATCTATTGCTGGTGGGAATGCCGTCTAGTAAACCTCTATGGAAAGCAATATGGAGATTCATCCAAAATTCGGAAATTGAGCTCCCATTGGACCCAGCTATTACACTCCTAGGGATATACCCTAGGAACACAAAAATACAATACAAAAACCCCTTCCTTACACCTATATTCATTGCAGCACTATTTACCATAGCAAGACTCTGGAAACAACCAAGATGCCCTTCAACAGACGAATGGCTAAAGAAACTGTGGCACATATACACAATGGAATATTATGCAGCCGTCAGGAGAGATGAAGTCATGAAATTTTCCTATACATGGATGTACATGGAATCTATCATGCTGAGTGAAATAAGTCAGAGGGAGAGAGAGAGATGCAGAATAGTCTCACTCATCTATGGGTTTTAAGAAAAATAAAAGTCATTTTTGTAACAATCCTCAGAGACAATGAGAGGAGGACTGGAACACCAGCTCACTTCATGAAGCTCACCACTAAGAGTGGTGAGTGCAGCTATAGAAATAACTACACAGAGAACTACCATAATCTTGTGAATGAATGAGGGAACTGGAAAGCCTGTCTGGAGTACAGGTGGGGATGGGGTGGGATGGAGGGAGATTTGGGACATTGGTGGTGGGAATGTTGCATTGGTGAAGGGGGTGTTCTTTACATGACTAAAACCTAATCACAATCATTTATGTAATCAAGATGTTTAAATAAAGAAAAAAATATTTTCAAAATAAAAGAGTGTGATCATCACAACCTAGTATATAAAAAAAGAATATATAAACAATATCCGAAAGGAGATATCTCTTCATTTGTTTTTAAAATAAACAAACTAAATGAGGGGAAGCAGAAAAGCATCTACAACTATTTCCTCTCCAATAATTTGAAAATGCTTGAAAAAATGCACTTTTGTATAATTGCCCAATTTTCTCCTGACCATGAATTGAAAATGAAAGAACCCTATGCAAAATTCAGGAAATGTCTTCAGCCTGTTAAATAAAGTAAGACTGAAGTGCACTCTGGCTTTGTTTTAACAAATTTTGTGTACATTTCGTTTTAAACTTTTAATTTTTTAAAAAAAATGTTTTAACTTTGTAACCATTCCCCCCTCTTATTTTTACAGGGATGGAGGGGATCACATTCAGTTGTGATCTGGGCTTACTCTGGTTCTGCCCTCAGGGAACACTACTGGTTAAGGAACCAAATAGCATGCCAGGAATAATAATCAGGAGGTAAGCAACTTGCAAGACAAGTCCCTTACCTGGTATACTAACTCTTTGAAGGAAGGAAGACAACAAGTAGGAGTAGTCAGTTTTCTATATAAGGTATAAAAATATTTTGACCAGACATTCAGATTTTACCATTTTCCAATAGAGTCATTTTTTTTTCTGCCCTTGCCATGATGTGACATTTAATTATGGATTCCCCAGAAACCTTTCCCTGAGGTCTTTTACATCAGAAGTACCTTTTCCAGGAGGACTCCAGCAGTGTTTTTCATCCTGACAGCAGCTCCCTATGGCTTAGCTAGCTATTAAATTCTGAATTAATATAAGCAAACCCCTTCCATTGACAAGATAAACAATATTTCTTTTTGTTTCCCAGAAGATATACTAAGCCGGTTGTCAGAGCCTGGACCTTTAGTAGGTAGCTTTTTGTGTTTGGTTAAAATCTTTACAAATACTAAACTATTTTATCTAACCAGATTTTGCAACTGCCTATAGCAATTTATTAATCATAAGGTTGCAGTATCTCTGCATTAACTACCACTAAATTTTAAATTCCCTGAAAATTCACTCTCCAACAGAAATTCTTTAATATTGTGGAAATATATAAGCATGTGAAGGAATAAAATATAGTAGAACCATGGAGAGATTACTAAGTAGACCTATAACTCCATTTTAGTTTTTCTCCTTTAGTTCAAAGTGGACAATAGATCCCCTTTCTGAAACATCAGACAGATACATAATGATTTTGAGAGTTGGGATTCATTTTTGCAACTTTACGTAAGTTTTTATACCATGTCAAGAATGCACAAGTATCCTATAAGCAACAACCAAACACCTTGATATGTATCTTCTAATTTTTGCTGAAGATTTAAAATACATTGGACATAAGGCAAGAATGACTCTATATTCCCTTTACTTCTGTTTTTCATCAGTTTTTCCAAATGATTCACATTGTAATGTGAAAATGTTCCTAATTAATTGCTAACAAACTATATAAGGAACACACACACACACACACACACACACACACACACACATAAAGGATTATACACAATGACCAAGTGGAATTTAACTTAAGAAGTTGAGAGGCAGATCTACATTCATTTCATGTATTCTACCCTGCCAACACAATAAGGAACAAACAGGAGGCCATCTGAGTGGGCACCCAGGGAAGGCCTGGATTCTTGGCTGCAGAAACCTGACACCAACAACAGTGACTGTGTGAAGAATAAAAGTTTATTGGCACTACAGACAATGACTTGGGTTGGACAGCCTGGTATGCCTGGAGCCTAGAGTTGGTCTTGTACCAAAAAGCTTCAGGGCTAAGGTCTCCTTATGTAGGCCTATGCAAACAATTGTCACACTAACACCATCTTTGCTATGCTCCTTTGACTAATCCTTGATAAAATGATGTATTATAATCAACTGTATCAATAATGCTATAGCCTTTAATGTCAAAGGAGTTATATAGATTTTGTGGTTTTAGTTTTTTTGGGTACTGCTAAGAAATGTTGTAGTGTACTACAATCTGGGAACTTGAGGGACAAAGTAAATGTGCATGTGTTTTGTTTTATTTTTCTTAATGTTTATTTTTTGGTTGAAAATTCAAAATCAAAGTATCAGAAGGGGATTTTTGAGAATTCTGTTTATGGGTGATTGTCTTCCCACTGTAACTTTACCTTGTCCTTTCTTTGCATCTTTGTCTTCAAATAAAAGTTAAAAAAATATCTATAAAGACATTAAAATATTTTTTATCACATGGTTTACTGACACTGTATTTTTTGATATTCTGAATACTGGACATCATGTTAATTTAATAAATGTACAAAAAACAATAAGGAACAAAATGTAGCATTATGAATTCAATATACTCAGAAAAGACATTTTTAAAAAGTTACCCTTCTCCCTGGTTAAAAAAAAACTCTCCATAAGCTCAAAATGGTAAAAATAATGTCCTTAATTTGACAGAGCATTTTTTAAAAGCCTCAGAACTAATTTTACTACTTTAATAGGAAAACACTGCAGATTTTCTCTGCTTGAGGGGAAACAAGACAAATATAACTATTCTCACCACTTCTACTGAAAGTTGGACTGTAGATTTTTGCATGAAAATTAGAGAAAATATTGAAATTAAAAACATCATCCAAGAAAAGTAGTAATCTATATCTAATTGTAAAAAGCCTCACTCCAGAAAATCACAAAAAATCTTTTTTAAAATAATCATGATTAATTAATCAGTTTAGAAAATTTTTCATACTATAAATTATACTATAATCAACTTTTTGCAACTTTCTTAACTCCTCTCTCACATTTTTAATCCATCCTAAGCCCCCAAGCTCTCTTCTAAAACGGGAAAACACAATAATAACTAATTAAATATTATTTTTTGTTCAGAAATCAAAACCAAGTAAAGGCCTAGTCAAATTGCATGACTGTGAAAATCCCTTTCTGTGTATTGATTTCTCCTCTATTCATTTGACATTGGTTCCATAGACCTATCTGGAAATCTGGTCAGCTAGACATTATACTTCCCATCATATTATATACAGAATTTAGATGCACTGTTTTCCATGTCAAGCAAAATGATAGTGTTTACAGTGACTTTGCAAGCAAAGTGTAATATTAAAATTTTCTTACTTTTCAACCATAGAAATATATGTGTAATTTCAGCTTCATGGATTAGAAATTAGAGGAAAAATTAAGAGCAAAAGAGTCTGGTGAAGGAACAAAGCATTCTCATTTTCTTATATTGCATTAGTCAAAATACACCTAAAAATTAATATTACTCTAAATTAATATATACTTTATTTCTACAAGCATTTATTCTTGTGTATAATTAAAAGCACCTACTACATTTTGGCTGTGCCTTTATGCCCCCAAATAAAATAGTCCAACTTTTTCTGTTTCCGCATGCCAAAAATTTGCCTGAGGAAAAATTGTTCAGAGCTATTCTTCTAAAGAATATATTCATTATAAGTAAGTAAATGACTCTACTAAGATAAATTAAGTATAAGTATTTTAGTAGCACAGTGAAATGACACACAATACAGAAAAGCCTCTTGAAATGCTATGTGTAATTGGAAAATAATATTAATATGGAAAAGATATTTTTAAAAAAGCATGTGAATGTCACTGATTTCCAGTATCATGAGTCAACTTTGACCCTCAAATTGACAAGCTTAACTGAATTGTCAATCTTTATTGTTATTTTTAAGTTCCTAGAGCAGAAGTTATTATACAGTTTCCTGTCAAAAAAAATAACGAATATAACGAAAGAAATGTTCCTTCCTAAACAGGCTCTGCTCCTCTCAAAAGTGTTCTGTATGCATATTTAAGATATAAGAGTTGAACTGGTATATTGTTCGTTAACAACAAGCGTTTCAGTCTGCAGAAAAATAAAAACAAATAATTTAATCTGCGAAGTATAAAAAATACTGGCCCATTGTATCAATGGGAAAGCTGTGATCTTTTACTCTAATCTGTTGAGTTATATTTGTAGAAACATAAAGTAGAATGACTTCATAAGTATTTTACTTTCTTTGTATTTAGTTCTGAAAAAAATTTAAGTGGGCAAAGATGAAAAGGAAAAAAATCGTACTTTTACCTATTTTTATAGTGGCAACTTTCTTTGCATTCAGGGAGAGGACATAAGATGTCAAAATTCAAACTTTGAGGCTTAATTTTTCAGGCTTGTACTTTACAACTTGAAGCATACCCTCAATATCTGATTTAGTAGTTTCAACATTCCAGGCACATGATGATAAAGGACAGGAATGCTAACTTTCATGCATAAAACCAACAAAAAATTGTCACTCCCTGGATCCAAGATTGATAGCACATAAACATTTTACCTAATTCTTTCTTTAGATAACAAAGAGTTTGAATGGACCATCCTAGATTCCATTTCTCCTACTGTGACAAATGAGAATGAGCATTCTCTTCTTTGGGATGATACATATTTTGAGAATTTGAGAAAGTGAGTTTTCCCAGAAGATTTATACATGCTAACTATAGTCCACAGAGAGAGTAAGTGCCCCCCAAAGTAAATTAGAAAAAACAAGCCATAAGTTTGCAAGAAAATTTTAGTGTGAAGTCAAGAAACTGTGTCTCTCCGGGTGAGAAAACAATGCATATGAAAGCTAACTGTCTACAGTTTTGCCTGCTCACTTGACTATAGAAATAAAATATTTCCACTCTCATCACCCAGGTTCTATAATTTAAGAAGAGTCTTTGTCAGGTATGGTTGTGAAAGCCACTAAGACATTGGAACAAAGGAGAAAAAAGAAAGGGTGAAAAGAGAAATGGGCTAAGCTTATATATTCTACTCAAATCTGAGGTTTTTAATATATTTTACAACTAAAATAAATGTATTTTTTACAGAGTACATAAAGAAAAAAAAACAGTAATCCTTCATTTCTACAGGTTTTGCAAGATCAAAGCCAAACCAAACCAAAAGACAAATAAACCTCCATTCTGAATTCACTTATAACTCAAGCACCACCTGCTGGCACAGCCCTAGATTTTCCCACTCACTCACTTTCCAATTTATTTGCATTCACATCAGTCAAGAAGCCCATTCAATTTTTTCATAAGAATAACTACTGATTTTCACCATCAGTCTACTTAAGTTTTGCTAAGATTTACAATAAGACTTGTATTTTTTCTCAGGTTTAACACTAAACAAACTTTGAATGAAACACTAAAAATGTACTGACAGAAACGAAAGGCAAATCATGAATGTTAAATATGTGATAATCTAAAGACAAAATGTTAAAATATTTGTCCTATATACTTGGTTCAGTATCAATATTCCAATACCAGGTTCCAAGCATTACCTTGACAAAGCTTAATTTTACTTTAACAGTTTTGATAATAGGTGAACTTTGCAACATTTTTCAAAAAATGACATTTTGATCACATAGACTAAACAAAGACACACAAATAAAAAAAAAACCTCAATTACATTACACTCCATCAAATGAAGAATTTTATAGATATGACTTCCTATAAATCAGCTAGCTACAGTGTCCAGCATACTTTAATAGCATAATAAAACAAAGCAAAAATACCTATAATCTTAAAGAATATGACTTAGAATTAGGTAACTGTATCAATTTTGCATTCATTTTTTTAAAGCAGTCACACTGTTAGTCGCTCCAAATAAAAACTAAATAAAAATAAGTTTTTGTAATCTACCCAAGAAATACACATAATTGTTTCATTAACTAGAACCCCCTCCCCCCTATCCCCACACACAATGTTTCTGTTAGATTTTTCTAATTTATTGAAAAGAATTATATGCAGTACTTCCAGGCATGGCCTCAAAGCCTAACTGGTAGCGGCATCTTAGGGCTACATTAACTGTGTATCCAAGGCAACCAAGTAATGGCTAAAGCACCACAGTGTTTGTTTAAAACGTGATGTGGAAAGCAATCAGAAGAGCTTCAATTCTGGGGAAATTCCTTTTCTATGTGAGTCTCACACTGTATTAAAGTGGTGCTATTTGCACCATTATAATTAAGACTGTGTCACCATATTCATTATTTTCAAGGGTTTGTAACTGAGCTGTAAAAAAATTAGTCATAGTAATTAAAAGATAGAAAATATCTAGTTATGTTAAGATGTCCTACTGGGGCATTTAAGGCCCAGAGAAGGGTCTTAAACAATTTTCATGACAGATAATATTTTATTTTTAACTAGCTAAAATATTATTCTAATCACTGATAAAAACAGAGCTATACATAAGAATAAATGCAAACAAGAAGATAGACTACATTTTTCATGATAAATTTATACACCAGTAATTTTACAATGGATATCATGTTTCTTTTCTAGTTTTATTATAATTAATTTCCCAGTGTTTTTTTTTTCTTTTTATTAAACAGTTGGCAAGGAGCAATAGGCTCATTTCCTTTTTTTTTTAATTTTTGACCACATTAAGTAATCAGTCATAATGCAAGAACCTGTTATTTTGTACTTTTCATTTAAACATTTACACGCCTACATAAATTTTAGGAGCTAGGTTTTGTTTATGAAGCATTATTTTTAAATTGTCACTTGAAAAGCCATAATTTTTCTTTTTATTGGTTTTCTTAAGTTAGAAGAAACATGTTTTATCTACTACTATTTAGACTGAAGAATTAATGTGATATTAAGAAAAACAGCTATAACAAATCAGTAAAATTAGTTGTAATTAGGTACATGAAAAGTGGAGTTAGACTTTCTAAGAGCCTGGCATAATATTGACATAATACTACAAGCTTATTTCACTTGATTCTCTCAAAAGTTCTGCTGTGGGCTCAGTATTGCGGTCGTTTTTCAAGGAAGATACTCAAACTCCAGAGTCCAAAGGTTGTATAATTTTCACACTGTTTCAATGTCAAAATTAAAATTTAAAATTAAACATAGTTAATCTTATATTTAAATTATTCCACAAATTATTAGACAACAAACTTAATAATTAATTTACTTCCATGTGCCAGGTATTATTGCTAGTCTTCTTGGTCATATTTAAAAAGTGCTCAAAATTAATCCAAAGTCAAGAAGAAAATTAGAAAATAGAAAATACTTTAAAGCTAGTTATAAAATTAAATTATGCATAAAATAGTATGGAAATCTGCATGAGAAGAAGAGAAGTGTTTAGCTAAGTCTCTATGTGGTAGATTCTGGAATGAATCCAGTTCAGGTGACCTCCCAACAAGGCTCAGTGGAACTACTCTAAAGAGAGAGAGAAAAAAATAACTTTGGTTCTGACAAGAATCTCTCAAGGTAATAGCATGGTTTCTTTGAAAACTGTCTCTATGTTTTTCTTTAATTTTCCAAATAGAAGATATATTTATTTTCAAAGTGAATGCCAATCATTCTGTTAATATAAATAAGCCTAAAACTCTAGAATTAAAATGTTTAAGATTTTTAATACATTTTTAGCATTTTAAGATTTTTAAGACACTTTGATTTTTGAATACATCAAATATCTTATAATATATACTATTATATGTTAAATGTATAAAATATATGTGTATACACATATGATATACATATGCATGTGTATACACATACATATCTATACATATGTACACAAGGATAAAACTTGGGTAAACCAGGTGCTAAGACAAGAGTACATGCTGTAGTATCTCTCATGTTCCTACATTTTACTTTTTTTATATTAGAAAGTTCTCTCCCCCATTTTTTTCATTTACAAAAAATATATATGCATACACACAGATGTGTATGTATATATAATATTTGGTGGCATTTGGTTTCTATGAGCAAAGGGTAAAAAATAAACATGTAAATATTTTAATGATCCCATTACAACAGAGAAAAAATAGTGTTAGAAGACATTGTCAAGTTCAGTGACCAGAAGTCACTTGTAGCTAGTTATTAGGTATAATTACAATATGTAGTTCAATTATTCACATATGTTTTATGTGTAGAACACTTGAAAAATGTAATGCTTCATACAAAAAAATAAAATTGAAACCTCATTTATGCTTTTTTTCAGGTTGATAGTTTAGATATAATACTTAGAAATATTTGGTTAAATAAAACATAGTTTATTGCACTTATTTCTCCTTTGAATTATTATAATATTTCAAATTTCACATGTTGCTTGAATTTGTAGCTCATATTCTATTTCTTTTGGAAAACAATATTAATTAACATTACTAGGGCATCGAATCATGATGCCTGGTATGTTTCTATCTGATCATTGATATTATCTACCAGCTTCTTTTGCAACTTTCCTTATAGATTAGTGTTGATTAAATAACAGATTAAATTGCTTCTTATACCTAACAATGAAATTCATATTTTATTATCCAATTCAGTGTTGCATATTCAATGTCTAAAATAAATCATCAATAAATAATTTAGCTAGATTTTTATTAAATGTATTTGTTCAACATATTTTATAAGCCACAAGAAGATTCTGTATCTAACCACTTTCAAAACAATTTAAGATCACACAAAAAAATTTAGACAAAATATACATGCAAATAAATATCAAACTTTTTAATCATTTTCAATAATATAGAAATTGTCAAATTTTTATTAATTCACAGGCTAATCTATTCATGAATCCAATGATATATACATTTGTAATGTGAGAAAGCTGGAAATTTTATGAAGTCATATAATAAATGCAACCATGTTTATATAATATTTGGTGGCATTTTGGTTTCTATGAGCCAAATCCAGCAAAGCTCAGAGTTTGCTCTCTCTATTCGGAAATTACTACTGACTGTGCTCAGTGTGTAATGCAAGAGATCCAACTTGGATTGTCTGCATGAAAGGTAAATACCCTATCCTCTGAATTATTGCTCCATCTCCTCATGACTATACAAACATTTGTAAGGCTGGTTGAGGGCAATAGTTTAATGGGTGAGGGGCTTGCCTTGCATGCAGCCAACCTGAGTTCAATCTCTAGCATTCCATCTGGTCACCTAAGCTTATCAGAGTGATCCCTGAAAGCAGAGTCAGGAGTGAGCCCTGAGCACAGCCATTTCACCTGCAGTTACACATCTTTAATTAGCAGCCAACTTTCCAGGTGCAGATCTTCATTTCCACCAAGTCATTATGATAAATTAAGAATAATTAGAAAAGTTTAAATATTTTGCATATTGCTTAACTGTGCCATCCAGGTTGGGGGAGTGTCAATTAAGATGGGAATAAAATTTTATAAAATAAGTTAATAACAGTTATAATTAAACACTACCAAGACTTAATTATTCTAAATCAATTGCTTTGAAATATATGCTTAATCTAAGTCTTCTATGTATTCACATAGATATTGTGATATTATATGCAGAATAATGGATATTAATATGCAGAAGAATCCATGTTTCTCTCCTAGGAAGTTAGTTCCATATATATCATAAACTTTCTGGGAATGGTATTTAAGCTTATCACTTGGACCAACTGATTGAATGCCATGAAACACTATAATTATTCCTAGACTTCCGACCTCTTAATAAATTTTATTTGCTCCCCCACCTTTAGGATTTACCTTTACTATTTCATCTCCAAGATGCTTAGATATAATCTTCTGAGAATTGAGAACTATACAAATCAAGAAAAAAAACATTATTTCTGTGCTCTCACATTTTTTTTTATTTCTTTTCCTCTCTCTCTTTTTACTCCTCTGATAAAATACCAGAAAGTTCTCTGACTTTTCTTTTATAAGGAAATGGAAAGTGAGCAGTTTCTGAGGTATGGGACCTAACTTTTATTATACCTATTCCCTGTTACTGACAGTTATTAATTTTAAACTTGTGTTGCATTTTTCGGGTAATAAAAAGGCAATAAAATAGTCCTTTATGACAAACTTTACAACACTTGCTGTTTGTTTTAAAAATCAAACATATTTTATAAAATAAGGCAAAACTATCTATGGCTCCCTGGATAAACAAAACGAGTTCTAAACCAAATAAAGAGAAACATGCTTTATTCATCCAGTAAATATCTAAGAGACTACTATGAATGAGGCTCAGGACAAGGTGAGAAGCCAGAGGTCACTTTTAACAGTGCAGAATCCTTCTAAATAGCCAATGAAAGCTTGAAAAAACATTGCAAAACCATCATTACAAAAGGACCTGGTTGGGACCAATGTGATAGCACAGAAGTAAGGTGTTTGACTTGCACTTGCACAAAGCTGATCTAGGATTGACCTTGGTTCTATCCTCCAGCTTCCCATATGGTCCCCGGAGCCAGGAGTGAGTTTAGAGGGCATAGCCAGGAGTAACCCCTGAGCATCACAAGGTGTGGCCCAAATATCCAAAAAAAGAAAAAAAAAGAACCTTGTTTCAAACCATATCCATAACCTCCCTATGAGAAAAGGTGGTAGAGTAATACCTCATCAATCTTTTAAATATGGAAAAACTGAGGTTTTGGCAGATTAGAGTCAGAGTCAGAGATAAAAATGAGTGTATCAAGAAAAACTGATGTTGTTTAGTCATTCTATCCCTTTCTATTTAATAATTAGAATCAAGAACAAAAATTGTACCCTTTCCCCAAGTTCCAGGATATTTCCTAGATAAGACAAAGAAAGGCAAGAAAACACATTTTAAAATAACTCCCCTATAAATCGGAGTCCTAATACATAATTATTAATACTAATTAATAGTCCAATTTACAAATGTAGGCAAGACTAATTACTTATGTATACAGTGTTTTTATACCCTTCCCTAATTAATTGTGCTATATAGCAAAGATAAGGAGTTGTCACTCTTAAACTCTACAAATCTGAATTGTAGCTGAGTGCAATTTGAAGGATTTTCTTGCTATTCAATATAAAATTTAAAACTACCCTATGCACTATTTATGAAAAGGTTCACAGGGAAAGAAACAGGAGGTAGCTTCTAGAGACTTCGAATTATTTTTCATCCACAGACATTAAATGGGATACATAAATTCTAAACCTCTACAGAGAAAAATGTCCACAACCTAAGCTAAACTGCTTTGAATTCAGTAATCGCGGCATTCCCAGTCAGGAACCTGAAGAGAAGTACAGGCCTGGCTAATATCTGAATCGGAACCAAACTAGATTCCCAAAACAGGAATTCATCTAAATGGTATGTAAATTTTAAGTCAACCACTAAAAATGACATTTGACATCATACTGCTGTGTATTTTATTCACAAAGTTTATAATGCCATGTAGAAAACTCATTCTGTTCCCACTTCTTTTCTGTATACTACAGGCTGAATTCTCTAACAGTGATGCATATTTTTAAAAAATTGTATCAAGAGAAATTTAGGGAAGAATCCTTTAATAGTAATACAATATAACATTTCTTTATTTAGGAGCTGTTGAAGGTCATTGCACATAGTACAGTAATTAGACCTATAAATATTAAGCATGCCGAGGTTTAGTCCTTTGAACTCTTTTTTTTAAATCCTTATTCTCACACTAGGCAGTGCTTTCACTAAGAGGAATGTGCTGTAACTTGTGCTTTAAGTACAGAAAGAGCATAGTAGAGAAAAAAAATGTTCAAGATGTCTTAGATGAAGTTACATAAAACAGGAGCCTGAGAGATGGCACGGAAGTAGGGCGTTTGCCTTTTATGCAGAAGGACGGTGGTTCGAATCCCGGCATCTCATATGGTCCCCCGAGCCTGCTAGGAGCAATTTCTGAGCATGGAGCTAGGAGTAACCCCTGAGTACTGCTGAGTGTGACCCCGCCTCAAAAACAAAAACAAAAAATAACTTACATAAAACAAATCACCATTGTCTGATACTTAAGGTGTCCATTTGTGATGTAAGATATTATTTTAAGGGTAGATGGTGGCCAGACATATTAAGAAACACCACCCCAGGTGATCCATTTCATAAAAAATAACATCTAGACTAGTATGGCATCATTTTAAGTCAAATGTGTAGCTTGAAGTTACATATCTGAACTTCAACATTTGGTGGAAGCTTCCCAAACAAGTCTGGTGGTACAGGTGTCACTTATTCTATAATACTTGGCCCAGGAATATCAGAGGACTCAATAGGTCTAGTAATATGAAGCTTCTTAGGCCCAATTTTGCTGTGAACCACCATCACCAACATTCCAGTGCTCAGGAGCATCTGGGCCTTTAGCAATAGTGGATTAGACCTTACAGTACTGGGAATCCTAAGAATGTGGAGTCAAACCCAGGGCCTTGTGCTTGCCAGTCATGGTCTTCTACCTATTTAACTATATCATCAACCAATTTTATTAGCTAGTTAGCAGACTGATTTTTTTTTTGAGGGGGGATTTTTGATCATACACAGAGGCACTCAGGAGTTATTCCTGGCAGGCTTGGGGGACCATATGGGATGCAGAGTATTGAACCTGGGTTGGCCATAAAAAAAGCAAACATCCTATCTGCTCTACTATCTCACTGGCCCCCCACAGAGTTTCTCACTTGAGTGAAGAGTAGTTTATGATGATCATGTACAAAATCAGACTCCTGGCCTTGCTTTGGTTCCCTATCAATCATCTTCTCATCAACTAAAAATCCAGTCATTTTGTTTATTTTCTTTATCTGTACTTCACATCTAATCATTAATAAACTGGTCAATTTTATTTTGAAAACATATCAGAATCTGATTGAGTGACATCCTTTTTGACCTGACATTTTTCAGTCAAAAAATATCACCTCTCTATCTGAATTATTGAGAAAAAGAAAAATCAAACTCCTGAGGCAGGAAAAAATACACAGTCCTAAGGCTCTTCACTTGTTTGTCACCTGTTCCAGTTCAATAACTTGCACCACATATCATCTCCCAAGCATTTCCAGTGAGCAACAAGCCAGAAGTAAGCCCCTAAGCACCAATGGTTTGTGTCTCCCTAAAAATGTATGAAAGTAAAAATAATATAAAATTTTACAACTTCCTGGACACTATCTTAAATTTGCTTATTTTACTCATTCTAATATCTTATGGGAACAAAGTGATCCTTGCACTAAATCATTAATCCTTTCCCTAAAATGTTCCTCTGGCTTTAGATCTCATTTAGACTTCATATTTCATTGACTATAACTGGCCTTTTCATTTCTCCTTTCCTAGATTCCTGCCTCTCCTATTTTTCCATTATGTTGTAGTTTCTTTGGATTTTGGGATAATGTTCAGTCTCAAGAACTGCTCCCAACTCACTCAAATACTCAGAAGAGCACACGGTACTGGGATTAAACCTGAGACTTCCATAGACAAAGTGTGAACTCAACTGATTAAGTTCCTATCCAGGCCCACATTTATGATTAAATATAAAAGCAAAATTATCTTTGCTATTTGCTTTCAATCAGTGACAGTCATGACATTACACAGTGTTTACTAATGTGTGTGCATAGGCTTTGTCTTAACTGCTCCTGATACGGTCTCTTCTGTTGAATTATAGATGCCATTAGGGCTACATTTTTAGTACATTTCTACCATAACTGAAATTAAAATATGTAACCAAAAATGCACAAGAGTCGCACAGTATGATATATAAAAATAAAAGTGGGGCCGGAGAGATAGCACAGCGGAAAGTGCGTTTGCCTTAGACGCAGAAGGACGATGGTTCTAATCCCGGCATCCCATATGGTCCCCCGAGCCTGCCAGGAGCGATTTCTGAGCATGGAGCCAGGAGTAACCCCTGATCACTGCCGGGTGTGACCCAAAAACCAAAAAAATAAAAATAAATAAATAAAAGTCATGTTTTTGTGGACCAGAGAGATTTTACCAACAGGTAAAATGTTTACCTTTCATGCTGTTAACCTAGGTTCAATTCTCAAGACCCTATGTGGTCCTTTGAATTTGCCAGGAATGAATAATTTCAAGATAACTATAATTTCTCAAATAATCACTTACTTAGAATTTTAAAAAACTAAATAGGAACAGATATTATGGATATGCCTGCTAATACTGGACATTCAATAGTGGGCCCCAACTCACACAAAAATAATTAATTAAAATAATAAATAATTTAACTAAATTTTTGATAATAAAGAAATTCACAATTCCACAGAGATCATAGAGAGGGTAGGATATTTGAGTGGCATGGGGCAGGTTAATCTTATGACATCCAATATGTTCCCTACGCTTGCTGGGAGTGATTCCTATATGCAGAACAGGAGTAACCTCTGAGTAATGCAAGTTTTCAACTATACACAAAAATATGAATATAAAACAATATTCAAATGAAAATATAAAGAAATATTTAAAATGTATTTCCCAAAAACATATATAAATTTTAATATTGTTATGTTTTCCCTTTAGTAAATTGTTTTCTAATATAATGTGGTATACAAAAGGTTGTTCTTGGGCCAGAGTGGTGGCATAAACTGTAGTGTATTTGCCTTGCATGCGCTAACCTAGGGTGGACCCTGGTTTGATCCCCCAGCATCCCGTACAGTCCACCAAGCCAGGAGCAGTTTCTGAGCACATAGCCAGGAGTAATCCCTGAGCATCACTGGGTATGCCCCCCCCACAAAAAACCCCAAAATTGTTCTTTGTAAAGCTGAAATAGGATTATGTTCTATTTTCTATTATCTGATATATTTCATTAAATATATTTTGATTCCCTAAGAAAGTAGTGTGCGACAAATAGAAGTCATATGAGTCCTATCTGCATATAAAAGTAGGTATTTGTAAAGTCTTGATGGAAATATAGAATTATCTATACATCTTTATTGATTAAACTTAGCTTACAAGTCTGTGCTCTAAAGCATACATAAAATTTGAAATCAAAAAAGAAGTTACACTTTGAGCCAATTGGACAGACAACACTAAAACTTATTTCCACAAAATTATCAAATGCATTTTAGCTATCAAAAATTAAATCTGTGTCTTCAATTTAGCATACTGTAATATAATTTGAGAGGCATTGTTTTAAAATACAAGTGCCTATTCTTTGACAAAGGCAATTGGTCAAAAATATATTAAAAAACTTCTCTGTATCACTTACAATTCAGTTGTGCAACTCAAAACAATGAGGTATCATTTCACACCAGTAAGACTGAACACATCACAGAAAACAAAAACAACTTGTGTTGGCATTGATAGGGGGAGAAAGGAATCCTCATTTACAGCTGGGACTGATGAGCATGTTAAGCCTTTTTGTAATAGCTCCAGCCTTTCTGGGAAGCATAGTTTCTCCAGGAAACTAAGAATTGAATTTCCAATGACTCAACAATTCTACTCCTGGCATCTACCCTTCAAGGACAACAAAATGTCTACTCAGAAAAGACATTTTTTTTACTATTATGTTTATTACAGCTCTATTCACAATAGCTAAAATCTGGAAACAACCCGAGTTTAATATCAGCTGACACTAGATTAAAAAACAATGGTTTATATTATATATATTACTTGTATATATACATAAGGAAATACTATTTCACTTTAGGGAACAAAATGTTAAGTGAGCAATCTACCATTTGAGATAATCCCCCAGTTTAGGGAACAAAATAAAACTATTAAGCCTCCTACCAGGTGGTCAAATATAGAGAGTATTATACTAAAGGAAGGTAGTTAAGGAGAGAGGTAGACATAGAATAATTGCCCTTTTATATGGGATATATACAATAGTAGGGGATAGCAAATACCTAAAAACAATAGAAACTATGAACTGATCTTTAGTAGGAAGCTTACCACATGGAGTTAGAGTGGGGCAATGTTGGGGTAATGGTAAATAAGAGCGGATTCTCTGGTAGAAGGTATTTATTGAAATGTTTCACATATAAAGCTCTAAAATGACAGTTTTGTAAACAACAGTGTCTAAATAAACGTTTTTTTTTCTTGGTTTTTGGGTCACACAAGGCAGTGCTCAGGGGTTACTCCTGGCTCTAAGCTTAGAAATCACTCTTGGCAGGCTTGGGGGACCATATGGGATGCTGGAATCTAACCACTGACCTTCTGCATACAAGGCAAATGCCCTACCTCCATGCTATCTCTTTGGCCCTAAATAAATAAAATTTAAAAATTAAAAAAATAATGATAAAAATCACAAGTCTTATCTAATAGTTCTAATCAGTGACTAAGAATTGGTACTTTTGGGGCCGGGCGGTGGTGCTAGAGGTAAGGTGCCTGCCTTGCCTGCGCTGGCCTAGGACGGACCGCGGTTGGATCCCCCGGTGTCCCATATGGTCCCCCAAGCCAGGAGCGACTTCTGAGCGCATAGCCAGGAGTAACCCCTGAGCGTCACCGGGTGTGGCCCCCCCCCAAAAAAAAAAAGAATTGGTACTTTTAAGAATCCACAAAATACTTAGGTTTTGAGAACTAAGTTTGAGAAAATTCTATCCTACAATGTGTATGTGTATATATATTATATATATGGTTATTTTTAGAATTTCTCATTTTCCTTGTCCCCAGAATAAACACAGTATCTTCTGAAAAAAATATTCAAATGCCATCTGTGAGGTTTATATGGAAAATTAACAATGTTTATCATACCTACCATAGTCTAAAATGCTTACCATTTTTACCTTCTATAAAGTTGTATGTTTGGGTGCATATACACACATGTGCACATGTATATGTGTATATATCCTATATAAGTCTTATCATACAGAGAATGTATTTCTTCATTCCATCATACAAATTACTGTGTATCAGAGTATAACTACAGAATAACAATAGGAATGATATATTAGACAGGAATTTTATTTTTTTTGAGAAAAATGTGAAAAAGAAGACTATCAGGACCTTGCACATAAAGGAATATACTAGAGAAATAGTTTAGACTAAGCCAAGGTTTAGAAAGTGCCATCTAATAGAAACTAAGTTCAAGTTTATTAATATAAAAACTAATAAAATATTACTGTCTCAAGTCACCTAGGGCAAATCCTTTGAAAAGTAACTTGCCATTTATTCATTTCTATTCATTGAATCAACAAATAAGCATTGAGGTGTCACAGAGCTGGGCTTAGTTGAATGCCTTGCTATGGGGAAAATGATCAAAAGGGATAAAAGAAATTTCAATGCAAGCCTGTTTGAGGGCATAAAAAATGACATGTGTATTACATGAATTACTTTCAAATGTAGCTTAGCTATGAGATTGCTATTATGTTTTAATGGCTTAAAAACTTATCCACATTCAACTCAACCATCATAGAACTCTCATGTGACTGCACACTATTAAGAGAAGTAGATATTCTCTAAACATTTTGAGTTTATTTTTAATCATTCTTTAAAATTTCTTAAATTTCCCCATCTCTCTTAGAAAAAAATGCATTAAACAGAGCTAAATATGGAATCGGATCACACAGGCCATGTTGTACCTTTTTTGCATATATGGGAGATTCACTTCATGAACTAATGCTGGGGATCATATTTGTAAACATTCTATACTCAAATGATGAATTTTGCAACTGAGAAATTTTAGCAATGTATGTTTCCATCCCTTCTTCGATATTGTATAATTTGTGGTCCAGAGCAGTGTTGTAGAAAATCAGACCCTTTCACAGATTGTGAAACCAATTTAGAGACTTGTTCCTAGTATTATTGTTATACTAAAACAGAAAATAACACAGAATAGAAAATAGAATCGACTGGGTACAAGAAGAGTACTATACTGAGAACCATTGCTTTCAGCTTTAAACATACGCTACTGTTTTACAATATGAAATGTGCACTTACTATGGATCACAGCCTTGACAATTTGAAAGTCACTAGTCAAGAGCTATTACATAGCCATTGGGACCAAGTCCTGTAGTTTTTCCCTTTTGTGTATTCTCAGTAATATCTGGCTTGACATAATTTTAAGTAAAAAATCGAAAGAACAAATGTAAGTTGATGTTCTGCCCTCCGAAAGTCTAAGGAGCTTAAAAACATTACCTCTTTGCTATTTTCTCTTAAAATAAAATTTACAGTCATATTAGTGTCTGGCAGAAAATGTTTTTAAAAATATTCACTTCATATCTAATTACTTCAAATTCTCTTTAGGTCTGAAATTCATTTTCAAATGTAAAAACTCTAAAGATTGCTATTGCATCACCTTTCCAAATTGTCTAGCTGAAGTTTCTTTCATTAGATGTCTCTTTAATGAACTTCACTTCACAATGCAGTGCAAAATAAAACAGGGCTTAGAGGTGGTTAAAAGCCGTCTGCTTAGCCTGCAGTTACTTTTTAAAAAGTAGCTTGTAATGGTTGCTGGAGGTAAAATCAAATACTAGAAATGAATTCAGGCTCTGGGATCAAAGGCACAATTTCATTGATTAATGTGTCAGGATAAACGGTCTGAAGCAGCCCCCTCATTCCAGTTCACTTGGTGTGTTTTAGTTGCTATGATATCTTCATACAGATACATGGCAAGTATTCACCTTGGAATAGGAGGCAATAAATGATTATAGAAGGAAAAAATTCTAATTAAAAGGCCAATTTATCAAATAATAATCTAAGCTACATTATATTCCACCCTGATTGCTATGTTCTCACTTGGATTTAAAGATACATTTGGCTCCTAGCAACACTACAGCTCATTATAATCATCATTAAAATAACACTTTTCTCAAGCCAGCAGGAGTTGGGTGTC
Organism: Suncus etruscus; assembly: GCF_024139225.1. NCBI lineage: Eukaryota > Metazoa > Chordata > Mammalia > Eulipotyphla > Soricidae > Suncus > Suncus etruscus. The sequence goes on along the minus strand of NC_064853.1, from coordinate 82,360,253 downwards.
ATGCTGAAGCTGTGTGTTCAGCCCCCAGGAAGAAGGAATATCAGGCAGTGCATCAAGTGATCCCTCCGGATAAACCTGAATGGGCTCTGATGAGCTCCAAAGGGGAGCAATCCCCAGGTCTCCGGAGGCAAAAAATCATGCTGCCTCTAGCTTCCTTATATATTAGTAGCACTTAGACTGCTAGAAGAGAGTTTTATCAGGAGTTTAAGTGAGCCACTGTCTTGTAGATTTTATGCAGTGCTTTACAATGAAATTCAGAGACTGTACATACATGGTATATATTTTACAGAAATTAAAACATTATCCTTTAGACAAGCACCATTATTTAAGTAAAATACATATTTCTTTAATAGCTGTGACCAATCTTTGCAGCAAATGAGAGATCTTTTAGTTCAATTCTAAAATTAAAGATGTCTATAGAGATTAATTCTTTTAAATTCCCTTTATAAAATTTAAAATTTATTACCTGTAACAGAGCTTGCATATATCTAGTTTTGACAGGAATCCAATAACATTGTAGACTCACTCAATTTTTGTTTTGAGGAATGACTTAAAGCTTTTTTATATTAATGATAGAAGTGTTTTCTCTGCCCATGGTAAAACATTTTATTTATTAGGCATAACTTTACATCATTAACTATTTAGAATACAAATCTTTTCAATAATAAATATTTTTGCTCAATAAGTGGAAAACCAGAAAAATCAAATAAATGAATAAAAAGTCTACTAGTCTATTTTTCTTCTTGAGAGTATGAAATGCCATGTCAAAAGAAAAAGTGGTCTTATTTTAAATACAGATTAGTATGGAATAGTTTACAATTTTTTTGTTTTTGTTTTTTGGTTTTGGTTTTGGTTTATTTTTGGGCCACACCCGGTGATGCTCAGGAGTTACTCCTGGCTCTGTGCTCAGAAATTGCTCCTGGCTTGGGAAATCATATGGGATGCCAGGGGATCGAACCCGGGTCTGTTCTAGGCTAGCACTTACAAGGCAGATGCCTTACCTCTAGTGTCACCGCTCTGGCCATAGTTTACAATTTTTGACTAATAAACTATTTCCCCCCAAAAATGGATATTACTTATTTAAAATGTATAATTTAGCAATGTAATACCAATGTTCTAAAAATTAACTTAAGAGGTAGAAGACTAATTTATTTCTTTATAATGAAGGAATGAGAACGTTTTCTCCTGATAGACATATAGTTTACTTTTTGCCAGCTTCATTCTGTACTGAGACAAAGCAAGATCCCCAACATTAAAACTCTTTAAACATTGACATGAATCCAAACAGCATATTATTTTATACCTATGGGACAGGAAAAAATAAGGAAATATTTATTTATCTTATTATTCTCTTGGTATTGAGTTATGAACTTAATTAATTTCTCCATGATATATTTGGAATTGGACACAAACTGTACCTATAGCAAGTATGTCTAATAGGAATATTTTTAGTTCTTATCAAGGATAAACAAACTACAGTATTTAGGTTTATACACAGGAAGGAAATTTAATGTTATGATGAAATAATCATTTAAGCAAAAGCTTATAACTCTAGTTCAAAAAATAAACAAGAACTTCTGATGCCATTTAAATAAAATCCATGTATGTTTTCCCCATTCCTTTATGCTTTACTATTAACACATATGACTAAACTTTGGGAAATGCCTCAAAAGTAATTGTCTCACTAAATACTATGATTTTCTTATGTCTGATCCCTTTAGTATATCAAAACGCTGGGAGAGAAAAAATCTTCTGCTAAGTAAATCAGTCTCATCATGTTTCCTCTGAATAAACCACACTCTTCAGCTTCCTCCCAAACCCTTCTAAACTTATCTCTACTCATTTTCTCTTTCCCCCCCTACTGAATAGACATCCTCACTCTAAGACCTCTCATATTTCCCCTGTGATAACACTAATCTTGATATTTCCAAAAGTTTTCTTTTGAGGATTAGTTCTTCAAAGAAGTCCTTTATTACTGCAAACTCTGTCGCTCAAATTTTAGTACTTTTACAAAACTCTTCTCCACTTAAATATCATCTACACAGGATTCAGTCCATAAATCACTTTTTCCAAATGGTATCTTACACTCCCTAAAATAGATGGGTTCTCATTATGTGCAGCACCAGCAATAAGTCTGTATTCCTATCCACCTCAGAATGATCAGAGTATGCTTTTAGAGCCTATTTACTCTTTGTTTTCCTCTAAACAACCTGCAAAGTGCTTGAATCCAAGAACAACTTATTTCTCATCACTATGTATCCTATTAGAATTATTACATAGTTAATATTTTTTATTGAATCACCTTGAGATACAGTTGAAAAGTGTGGATGTTGAATTTTAATTGTACAATATTCCAACGCCATCTCTTCACTGGTGTACATTTCCTGCCACCAGTATTCCAGTTTTCTTTATGCCCTCTCCCAAGCCTACCTCTATGGCAGACACTTTTCTCACTCTCTTCCCTCCTTTTTTTTTTTTTTTTCTTTCAGGCACTGTGTTTTGCAATACTGTTACAAGAGGCTATCTTGTATATCAACTTACCTCCATTCAGCACCAGAACTGAACAAGCAGTTCTTGTCCAGGGTGATCATTTCTAATTATCATTTTTCATAGTGGCTCTTCTTTGACCTAATTGTTCCCCTACCCCTTTGTGCTAAGCTTCCTACCATAGACCAGTCCTGGACCTCCTTTCTATTATCTTTGGGCTTTATTCTCATATTATGATTTTTTTTTCTTTTTCATACCCTACAAATGAGTGTGATCATACTATATCTCCCTCTACACCCGACAAATTGCACTCAGTATAATACTTCTCATGTCTACCCAAGTATAAGTAAATTTTATAATTTTATTTATTCCAATTAGCTTCATAGTATTCCATTGTAAATGTACCATAACTTCTTTATCCACCTGTCTGTTCTTAAGCACTTGGGTTGTTTCCAGATTTTGGCTATTATGAATAGTGCAACAATACACATAGGAGTGCACGTGCCCTTTTGTTTTTATTTATTATTTATTTTTTGGGGGGTGTTCACACCTGTCAGTGCTCAGGGGTTACTCCTGGCTCTGAGGTCAGAAATTGGTCCTGGCAGGCTCAGGGGACCACATGGAATGCTGGGAATCAAGCCCAGTTTTGTCCAGGATCCACCTTGTGGAAGACAAATAAATGCTTTATCATTGTGCTATCTCTCCAGCACCACCTTTTAAGCTTTGTGTTTTTGGCCCCTAGGATATATTCCCAGGATTGGACTTGCTGGATCATATGGAAGTTCAATTTCCAGTTTTTTGAGGAATGTTATAATGTTTTCCAAAGCAACTTGACATTCTCACAAACAGTAAATGAGAATTACATTTCTCCCTACATGAGAGCCTGCACTAGTTATTCTTGTTCTTTTCGAGGTAATCACTCTCTGTGGTGTATTTTAATATTAATAAACTTTTACCAAGTTTTTGTTCATCACTTCTCACATAGTTACTATTTTTTAAGAGTATTGTTATTTACTATCAGCACAACTAATTTCATGCAGACAGTAAAATCTGAAAACTAACAAACATCTTCCGAGATTTTTTTCTAATAATATAAAGTTAAAATTATATTCCTATAATTATTTTCTTTCTAACTATTCCTTATTTTCTTATTTTAGTTGGCCCTTTCTTTTTCCCTCATTATCTTTGTAACTTTGTCTAGCTCTAGTCAAAGATTGTTTTCTCATGGAAGAAAACAAACCATAAAAGCATAATTCTTTAGAAATAAAACAACGTATTTAGCCATTTTTATAATTGTAATGAATGCACATGAAAAAATTATGCAAAGAATATACAAAAGAGCTACAGTTAGTTGGTAATAGCTATTGAATTCATATGTATATTAAACTATTTCCATTTCTCATAAAACATGTACTACTTCTAATTTCATTTCAAATATAAAAATGTACATACAAGTCAAATAATCTATCAGTCATAATGTAAGCGATGAAGCCAGGAATTCAAACTTGACATTTGGCCACAAAATCCAAAACAATTATGTTTTTTAAAATTGAAATAATTTTTGTATTTGCATCAGAAAGAAGGAAAATTTTTACTTGCCTTGATCAAAAAGAAGGAAAATTCTCTTAATAAACATAAAATAAAAAACTAATATTTTTGTAATCCCTTTCTATATATTACTATTCTACTATTCCACTATGCTAACTCATTCATGCTTTGAACTCTGAAGATAAAGTAAACATAAACTTAATTTTAAAGATAAATGAAAACTGTTAGAAAGCTTTATCTCAGTAATTTGTAAACACAATGGCAATATTTTACAGCATGAAGAAAACAGAGATAAAGTATCTTAGTTCTTTTCCCTTTTTTTTCTTAACTAGATCTTATCTTTCATTCTCTGTATTCTGATTCTACATTTCTACACAGATAGCTTAATGATATTGAAGTAGCTATACTTTTTTTGAAAATTCCTTTTCAGCCTTCATTTGAATTAATACTAAGAGAGGCTATTTTGATATCTGCATAGAATTACAAAAAACAACCTTGTTCAAAGTAATTGTTCATTCAAAATCAGAACCTAATTACATTATTAATGAGAAGTTACTTTAGATGGTTATTTATTTTTTGTCTTTAAGATTTTCACTGCCTTTAATCTTGCAACTGCTTGATAGAATTTTTTAAATTTGTTTTAAACAATTCTACTTCCAGCTCCACCTCAGTTTGTTTTCTTTCTTCTTCATTTTTCTATCTATTTTCTTCGATACCAGTCTAATTTAAAGTTTTGGTAGCATTTGTATTTCTCAATAGCAAAAGCAAGGGCAATGATAAAAACATCTGTATTTATGAAGTGTTCACTATTTGGTCCAAGCATACCTCTAGATATTAATGAGAACTTAAAGGGTTTAAATATCCTTATTTTATAGTAAAGAACACAAAGTTTAAAAAAGTAAAAAACATTTGTTTGAAGATAATATTTAAAATAAAGTAATGAACATGTCAAGAGCCTATAGTTGGTCTCATGATGGTATGCTTCAAGGTTGGAGACATCCTGTATCTCGTAGGCCAAGGGACTTTTCTTTCTAATGTCCCCAATTCTTACTGTGCCTATGCAAAAAATAAAATGCCACATCATCCCCTCCTCCCCATTTTTTTCTCTTTTTTCTTTTTTTCTTCTTTTAAATTTATATTTATAGCTTTTAGAAAGGGGCTCCAGCCATCTTTCTGTTCTAGGCAAGTTTTGTGGGTTAAGTCCATTAATTAAGGCTAGTTAGCTGAACCATAATAAATTAAGAAGGGCTACTTTGGCTTTCCATTTCAATAGAAAGTGGTTGGAATTCCATTTCTACTACCAACTAGCTACATGCTCTTAAGGAACTACCTCACCTTTTCTAAATTTCATTTTCTCACCTGGAAATCCAGCTAGTACGAAATGCACTGTAAGAACTAAGTGAATTTACAATCCCAAACATCATTTAATACTTAGACCAGTATAAATTGTATATCTGACAGATGACTATTAATCACAGTCATAGAAGCACATACTTTTTTATTTGTATTCAGTTCAATTTCTAAAGTTTTCTATAAGCCGGAATCAAAGAAAATACTGAAATTTTAATAAATGTTACATTTGAAACAATGACTTGTCTTGCTCTGTATCTTCATTGGTCTACCTAGTGATCAATCCTGATTTCATTGCCAACCAGAACTTGGACCAAGAACTGTTTCTACTCTGGAGGGAGCTGAAGGGTTATGTTTGTAATGCATGGCATTCAGAAACTCTATGTTAGTTAGGCCTCCTTTCAACTCTTATTACCCTACAAGGCATAATTGCCTTTTTTTTTCCCTTCGGTTTTTGGGCGTGACATGAGGTGATGCTCAGGGGTTACTCCTGACTATGTACTCAAAAATTGCTCCTGGCTTGGGTGACCATATTGGAATCTGGGGGGAGGGGGTCAAACCGCGGTCTGTCCTAGGTTAGTATGTGCAAGGCAAATAAACTACTGCTTGCGTCACCACTACAACCCCCATAATTGCCATTTCAAGATATTTCAATTTCCTCTTTATAGGTCAATTCTAGAAACAATGTGAGTAAATAAAACCTAACTTTATTAGCAGCACGCAACATAGAAATATAGTGGATTAGTTGGTTTTTATTCATGATTTATTATTAAATTACAAGAATAATATATGGTATTTATTGGCTAAAAGCATTTCTTCAGTTTTCATTTAATCTTAAACTTTTGGCTGACTGAAACTGAGAAATATAAAAAAACTAAGAGTTTCTACCTTTATACAGGGAGTTGTAGTTTTAAGCATTTCATTTTTGGTGGGTTTTCTATTATTTTCAATTTGTGGTTTTTGAACTGGGTGTTTGCTATTTGCATCCACAACCTAAAGGTAAACTTCATCTTTTTTTCTCATTGTGAAAAATTATACCAAAATATAATCCTAGAGGTGATTCAAGGCCAGAAAGCACCTAAATTGAGATGACATAAATCATCCAGAATCATTAACATGTCAAAAGACCGTCAAAATGAGTCCGTGAAACATGGTACCTATCATAAACTCAATGTTAATATTTCTACCAAAAATATTTACATCTCCTCATTTAATTTAATTGTATCTTTAGTTTATAATATGGGATTTGGGGTATAATGTAATAGTGTAGTGATTAGATAATTATCCTTGATTGCAGTCCACTAGACTTCATCCCTGGCATTCCATATTATCTCATGAGCCTGTCAAGAGTGACTCCTGATTGCTGAGCCAGGAGGAAGTTCTGATGACTACTGGATGAGAGTAAGTAAAGTAATAAAATAAAATAAATATGAGGTTTTCTGAAACAAGATAAATAATCCTAATAGAATATGCATAATAAATATTTATTTGAGTTCTACTGTCACAAACTAATAACCAGATAGTAAATTCTTGCCTGTGAGGATGTTAGCTTCAGTAACACAATACTTTAAAATAGTCCTATCTAGAATTATTCCCCTTGTAGCCAAGCTTTCATTTTCTCTTGAATAAATGTCACTCTCCCTTCTCATACCTCTAAATTCATTTTAATAAAAAAATACTTTGACTCAGTGAAAAATATCAAATCAAGTCAAATCAAATCAAATAGTCCTAGTTTGGATTTCTTTAAGAAATATATGTTAAATCCTAAATCATCAGAGAGTCAATGTAATGAATCTTTATTTTTGTATATGCTGGCCAATTTACTCTATCGTGGCACTTCACTTATTCATGTTATGTTTTTGAATTTGCAAAGCCAAAAAAACATGCATTCAATATATGACTGAACTCCAAGGTTTCTCAAGTAAAAAAAAATAACATAAGATTTTTAGTTAGCAAAATATTTGCAAGAACTCACGAGAGATTAGATGAGGTAAAGTACTTGTCTAACAGTCACTTGATTTCAATTCAGTTCCAAGCACTGGGTATGGTCCCTAGGCATTGCTAAAACTTACACGTGAGCACAGAGCCAAAAAGTAACTAGAGTTCCTGAGAGTGTGACCAAAAACAAAAACAAACCAACAGTATATACAAATGCAATTAAAAATGTAATTATTGAACCAGAGCAATAGTACAGTAGTAGTTTGCCTTTCACAATGCTGATCCAGGATAAACCTCAGCGTCCCATATAGTCCCCTCAGGCAGGAGCAATTTCTGAGAGCATAGCCAGGAATGACCCCTGAGCATCACCGGGTGTGGCCCAAAACCTCAAAACAAATAAATAAATAAAATAAATATAAAAATTAAAATGTAATTATTAAGATGTGTTCATTTCTGGGGCCAGAACAACGGTCCAGTAGTAATGGTTGCCTTGCATGCAGCTGATCTGAGTTCAAACCCCAGCAACACATATGGTGAGTCCTGTCTAAAGTTATCCTTGAAGACAGATCTAAGAGTAATCACCAGTTGTGGTTCAAAAATAAACACACACACACACACATTTACTCAATTCAACAATATTCTATATCAGAATCTCAGCACTTGTTTTGAGTAGAACACCCAATGAAGAATGCAACATTCACTTAGAGACTAATCATAAACAATATTTTAATTGAATTATTTTCAAGAAATATGATTCATTTTTAATAGATATATCTAAAATAATTCAGAATATGTTCATGTATATTTAGATTATACATTAAAATACTTAAGAGATTGACTTGCTAGATATTCAAGTCAAAAATAAGTGTATCTAGGGCCTGGAAAGATAGTATAGTGGGGTCTGACGTTTGCCTGAAATGTCTGCCCCAGGTTCAATCCTTGGCACTACAAATAGTGCCCTGCACACCACAAGTACTGATTGCTAAGTGAAGCCTGAAGTAAGTCCTGAGAAGTGCTAAATGTATCTTTCAAAACAATAATAATGATTGATAATAAATATATGGTCCCTGGAATAACTATGTAAATATTTAAAAATGCAAATAACATCAGAACACCATATATATATATATATATACTTTTTAGGTGAGATAACCTGGCCAATAGTGGTATCTATTTTGTCAGCTCTGCTGGTAGGAAAGGGTCCAGGTCCTTCTGCCCTCAGGCCTGCCCCCTTCTTCCTCATCTATTACTGTGTCCATAGGAGTAATGGGTAAGCCATTACATGACAAGCCATGTAACAAAGGACACTGGAAACATGTCTGGTATCAGAGGTTGTGTGTGCAGAGTGATTTGGGAAGAACAAAACTATTTTGTATTGGATGATTTTTAATGAATGCAATATTAATCCTTGCAGATGAGCGAAGAAATTTTATTTAAAATGCAAATAACACAATTACTGAAAATTAAGTATTAAAGAAAATGTTAGACATGGCAGAAGTGAGATTGCGGAATCTATGTGAGTTTCAAAGCAGTTTAAATGGGCAAGTAGGGTGCATTGTCAATTCTTTCCAAGTTATGTAAGACAAATATTTTCCACTCACATCTTAGGTTTCTGTATATTAATTTTATACAGTATCAGATTGAACAAATGTTCATTTATTTAAATATTCGAAAAGTCCAAAAACTGTCTGTGACTACAAAATGTCACATTTAATTAAAGATATGTCATCTAAGGATTGTCATGGAATTAAAGCAGAAAAAATATTATATGGGTTAATACTTAACTTTTTGATATGACATGATTTATGAGATAGTTAAACCCATAAAATCTACTGTCTGGCTTTAGTTCCAAAAGTATGACAAAAGCATAGAAACACAGAATGGAAACTATTAATAACACTATTATTTCTCACCCAAAAGAAAACTACTATTAAATTTATAACTATGCTTCTAATATTTCTTGTGGTTGTTAGATATATACAAGAGCATAGTATATAACATCATTTGTTAGTAGAAGAATGCTAATCTGTCTAAAAAGTATGTATATTCATGACTGTAACTATATCTATGCCCAAGTTTTTCCATTACTCTGAGACTTTGTCACATGGAAATTGTTTCTCAATAACTTCATGATATATAATTATATTAGAATTGAAAACAACATGATACGAGAAATCATATTAGTGAGACAAGATTTAAAAACAAATATAGGGGCCAGAGAGACAGCACAGTGGTGTTTGCCTTGCAAGCAGCCGACCCAGGACCTAAGGTGGTTGGTTCAAATCCCGGCGTCCCATATGGTCCCCCATGCCTGCCAGGAGCTATTTCTGAGCAGATAGCCAAGAGTAACCCTTGAGTACCACCGGGTGTGGCCCCAAAACCAAAAAATAAAATAAAATGAAATATAATAAAATAAAAACAAATATAACAAATAAATTATTGACATAAAAATTTGTAATCAATTTCTATCTATATATTAATATAGTAGACATTATTATCTTTAAAATCCTGGATCTATTGTCATTATGTAATATATTTGAAAATGGAACAAGTATTTTTTCTTTTTTTAATTAATAATTTTTATTTTGACCAAAGTGGATTACAAATCATTCACAGTAGTATTTCAGTTACATAATAACATTTAATCGGGGGCATTCCCACCACCAATGTTGTCCTCTCTCCACCCCTGTTCCCAGCATGCATCCCATATTGCCCTTCCTTTTCCCCCCCGGACTGCTAGTATAAGTGGTCCCTTCTGTGTCTAGTCTGTTGTAGATTGGGGTTCGATTCTGTTGTAGTTGGCTTTGAATTTGGTATTCAAATCTGATCATTTTTTATTTCTACTCAATGTTCATACAACGATTTGGTCTTGGTGCCCTCCATTATTTCCTCCTCAATCTGTGAGGTAGAACAAGATGGTTCAATTTATGTGGTTGTGTTTGAAGGTAAGGAAAAAAAAAGAAAAGAAAAAGGAAAGGGGGGGGGCAAAAATTTAAACAAGCAAAAAACGGGAGGAGTCCTAGAGACTATATATATCAGTTTAAGAAAAGAAAGGGAAAAACAAAGAAAAACATAAAAATAATAAAAGAAAAATCATTCCCCTAAAAAAAGAAACTGAAAAGCACCACAGCAATAAAGACAACGAGCAAACACTAACCACGGAATATTTTTAAAGATAATAGTAAGTCTAATTTATTCCTGTTGGTATTATGTCTCTAAATTAAATTCCAGTGTTTGTTTAATACATTTCTTCGATATAAATATGTGATCTTCTATGTCCCCATGTCATACTAGACTCCTTAGAGGACAAGCTCAAATGGATGTGACCATTTGCAGTTTAGCGAATCTTCTCTAGATCACTGTTTAGATACCTAATATTCAGCTAATGACCCTGAGTCCAGACCAATACCTGGACAGTTCACCTGTTCCATTCAGTTTAAGGCAGAATATACTATTAATATGGACATGCCTAAATTAGAAGTTCTACCAAAATACAATCTTTAGGCAATACAGTATAATGCAGGATGTAGAAGTATGATTTTACTAAAAGTAGAGTATCAAATTCATTATGGTGCATCACTGAGTCAGAGGTACTATGATCAACTAAAGGGCTGGCTATTCAGTAAGTCTGCCAGGAAAGCTCAAGAGTTGAAGTTACTCAATTCAGATCTGGGTTTCTAGGTAATTAGAAAAGTTTATTTATCAAGGTAGGAGAGAACATATTTTAACAGTTCGTTAGCTTATTTGATAAATCTTATACACTTGTCCATGCCTCACAAAGCCTTAGGGGCAGGGCTGTATATGATTAGTTCTTAACCTCATGTAAAATTGTGATGATCAAAATATAATTTCTTATGTAATTGCTAATATAAATTCAATCTGACTGTAAGGAGCTTTACCTGTCACTGTTAATTAACACTGTGCTTTGTCACCTGTGATGATCCATTTATTACAGTAAAAGTCATTAATTTTTGAACCAATAACAAATTACAAAATGTAATTGCAAGGGCTGTTTTATTTCTAAAGATAGGTAGCAAAATTGCCTTAATATTCCACAATGGAGAGGTAATTTTTGAGTGCTACCATATCCCTATATCACAGTCCATTGGGTTTAGTATTGGCAGCAGGCATGCTGTAATTTTTCAGTTTCTTAATTAGATTTAGCCATTAATTTAACTATTCTATCATACAGGAAAGAGAGTATAACCCTATTTGTGAGCTGATTTTTCTTTTTGCTTTACAAAACAGTTTCTGATGGATGCATATGGCCATAACATTTACATCTGGAATCTTGTTATCCATTCATGTATTTAAGATTCACATCATTAGGCACATGCTGGGAGAAAGGGACTCAGTCTTATTTACTTTCTACTTGCATAAAAATTCACATATCTTAGCTGTATAATTATATTTATGTTTACAGACATGTGTACAAAGTACTTAAACTATTATCTTGCTTATTATTCATTACTACTCGGTGGAGTATATTGTTATTACCTTCATTTTTCAGATGAATTAAATTGAGACTCAAAGAATATGAAGAACAACCCAAAGCCATACAGCAATTAAATGCCAAATTCTGCCTCCAAGTTCCATGGTATTTCCTCAAAATCATATCATTTGAGGCAGCAATGAAAATTGATAAGTACACAACCAACAATATTTACCTTTCACAAAACAATAAATATTACCAAACTATAAGTAGAGTAAAATATGGTAAATCATAGCTTCTGTAATTAGGACATTTACCATTAATACTGATGATAAGCTCTCCCTAATATTAAAGTAACTAGGATAAGTATCTCATAATTATTCAAGGCATCAGAGGTGTCCCAAGAATGAAAATATGACTTATAAAAAGAACAATTAAATGTAGTCAGTAGGATATTAGAATTTGGGTTCAACCTCTCAGGATAAATCAATGTAAATAGAGAAAAGTAAGTATCAAGACATATAAAAGAGAATAATCAAAGGTCTGGATGAAGATATAGTGTGTATGTATGTGTGTGTCTGGGTTTGTGTGTCTTCTTAAATCTATCTCCATGTTTGTTTTCTACATCTATTGTTGTAACTGTGTCTGTACTATATTTTTCTATTTCTTGTACATAGAGAAATCTATATTTCACAGATTATCAAACTGTTAACAATAAAAAGAAGCTTTTTTGAAAGCAATCATACATCTTTTAACCCATCAGAGAAACAAGAACAACAAAGAGATCTAAGGAAGATTTTAATAAGCAGTGTGGAAACAAATAATTGGCATTAATGTGGGGCTGTAAAATGGTATTAGTTGCTAGACATCTTTAAGCCCTCAAATCCAATTCCTAGATTTAAAAAGAAAGATGTTGAACAAGTATGTGAAGATATGGTAATAAGAAACTTTATTGTGGCAGTGTTTATTATGATTAAAAAACCTGAAAATCCTCTGTAGTTAAAATAACTTAGGGCTCATCATTTTCTTCAAAAGGCAGTATATATGTATATACTAATTAATACTCTGTTAGGTAAAAATAGAAAATAACAAAATAGTAATTACAAAATAATAAATACAGAATGCCTGAGTTAAATTTGTTGAAATATATTCTTACACATACAAAAACAGTACAAAAAATTCTATACTAAATCATAAACTAGGTATGTCAATAAAATACAATTTCAAAAAGCTTTCCAATTATATTTAGAACTTATAGTTGGACTAATAATAAATATATAAATTATTTCTAATTTAATTTTCTTATTATATGTATAAATAACTTTTCATGAATTATAATACCATCTCTCAAAATCTCCCTCTATATAAAAGTTATATTAATCAAATAACCCTAATTTCTGGCGCCAGAGAGATAGCTTGGAGGTAAGGTGCTTGCCTTTCATGCAAAGGGACAGTGGTTCGAATCGCGGCATCCCATATGGTCCCCTGTGCCTGCCAGGGGCGATTTCTGAGCACAGAGCTAGGAGAAACCCCTGAGCAGTGTCCTGTGTGACCCAAAAAAAACAAAAAATAAAAACAAACAAACAAATAACCCTAATTTAATTTTAAAATGTTCAATATCTGAAGATCAAAAACAGCCCAGGACAATATAAAAGGAACCTAAACTCTCTTAATAAAAAAAGGGTTCTTTATAGCCAACATGAACAGATTTAATGGATAGTATACTCAATAGAATGTATTTGACACACAAGAAAAATAATAGAGAGAGGATTAAATTTATCCCTACACAGAAAAATAATCACTTCTTTTTATGACCAAAAAATCATATTATTTCAAATAAAACTCCCTATCCATTAAGCTTATTCTTGGGTCTTCTATTCATTTCTTTGCATAAACAATATTCTATCAAATAAAATTTTAGAATATTTTATTTAGACAATTGCTTTTTATTTTTGTGGGGTTGTTTTTGGTGGCCACACCCAATAATGCTCAGCAGTTACTCCTGCTCTATGCTCAGGAATTCTTCATGGTAGGCTTAGGGGACCACACAGGATCAGAGAAATAGAAAGTTAAAAACCAAACTTGTTTTACCAGCTACTAGACAATGTTTTAATGAACTGTAAACCATTTTTATTGGAGTAAAATGCATATTGTTAAGATAGAATCTTCCAAATATGTAAAATAATTTTAGGGTTGGAGAGATATTACAAGTACTTGTATTGCATACATCTAACTCAGATTTGATCCAAAGTGTTCTACATGCTCCCACATATCCTGCAGGAGTGATTTTGAATAAAGAGCCTGGAGTATGTACTGAGCAACACAGGTAAAGAAACAAACAAAAAAATTTATATTGCTTTTTCTTTATTTAAAGGAAAAATTAAGGGTTTTAAATAGTCATAAAATAAACATTTTAGCAATAATGGGTAAGAAACATCTTTTCAATTACTTGTTCTTTTATACCAAAGATTACAGGCTCAACTTATTCTCAATGAAGGCATTTCTCTTTGTATTATGCAATTTCATATGACAGTTTTCAAGTTTAGATTCAGGTTGTCATTAAATTTAGGTCACAAATTCACCTAGCTTCTATTATTTCAGTAAAATAAAAGGTTTCTAAAGGATATCAGTTGAAAAGTAATATTGATTTGTACATGAGTATTCCTAAAACTGTCAGTGCCATTTATAGGTGGAGAATGCTTGATAGTGAAGATTTGAGTAAAAGTGGTTTGTCAACTAAAAAGGTAAAAAGCCTATGCAAAGTACTTTTCCACTAAAGACAATTGTCAGAATTGAAAGTATCCTGACTGCTATTGATTATATGATAGCAAGATGAAAACAGTGTCCACAAATCTCAGCTGGATAGTGTGCTAAAGAAACAAGGAGTACAAGTACCTAAATTCTAGTCCATTTTGTACATACATTAACTTTATTCTTCTTACAGGAAAGAGCTTATAGAAGTGGATACCAATCATCACAACTGCTGAGTAGTAATGCCAAAGAAACATACAATTTATGTGAGCATTCAAAAATAGAAGTCACAATAATTTTCATCACATTAAATTATTAATTGTTAGCATTGAGTCCTATAGTGTTAGATATGTAGACACATTGGCCAAGGTTTTCTATTATAACATATAATTATCTCAAATTTTTACTAAAATTTGCCATATTTTAGATATTTCTATCAGATCTCACTAAGAAGCTGACTCATAGTAAAATAGAGAGCAGAAATAAAGTGAAAAATTTATTGTGCAAACTGTTATGAGTATTTTTAAATGTGTCCCTAATATTTACTGAGTAATAAATTTCAACTGACTTTGGGAAGCAAATAAATGATTCTAGTTGAATAAGTTCATAAATATAAAAAGCCTAATCAGCTAAATATTATTTGGTCTACTAAATACTATATGATCAACTTAGACTGTCTTTTTTTAAATTTTTTTTTTTGGGGGCCACACCCGGTGACGCTCAGGGGTTACTCCTGGCTATGCGCTCAGAAGTCGCTCCTGGCTTGGGGGACCATATGGGACGCCGGGGGATCGAACCGCGGTCCGTCCTAGGCTAGCGCAGGCAAGGCAGGCACCTTACCTCCAGCGCCACCGCCCGGCCCCAGACTGTCTTTTTTAAATAAAAGTCACTATTTTGCTTTAAAGAATGGTCAAAGACTCTTTCACCTACAAATGAAAGAGGAATTAATTCAGGGCAATCTTACACATCAGGACACATCGCCAATTAATTGTGCTGCAGAATGTGGTCCTTTCTTTAGCTTATTTCTCTAAAACTATGTTTTTACATTGACTAGCAATTATTCTGTGTACTCAAAGTATGAAGTGTCTGCATCTGCTACTTCAGGTAAAAAAAAAAATCAAAGGCAGGCAATAACACACAATGTGTGTGTGTGTGTGTGTGTGTGTGTGTGTGTGTGTGTGTGTGTGTGTGTGTGTGTGTGTGATTTAAGGAACAGTTCCTCCAGTCTCTAATTGCTCTCAGGATCTGAATTGGCAAAAGCATAAGACATTCAACAAAAGGCTCTATACAGGTAGGCCTATAAAACCTAATTATTCCTCACAAAGCCGACCATTCCATTTAAAATAAAAGAAAGCTATGAGCAATAAAGACCATGCCATTAACAATTAGTCTTCTGCACACATGATTAGACTGAGAGAGATAAAGAATCCTCTAAATTTAATGACGAATCCCATATTTCTGGCAGGGTTCAATATTCTGTGCTAATTATGTTGAAAGACCTTGTGCTACTTAAAAGTACTTAGACTGCGAAGTATGACATTATCTCCGTGGATTCATTGCTAACATTTAATATTTAACTTTTTATATAAAATATATTCAGATGTATAAATATAAAATATTTTATTTTTGCTTTCTTAAAATCAGTTTACAAATGTTTTAAGCTTTTATCAATTAAATGTTTTCCTTTAAGTATACAAATTTGCATTTCATAGGGCTAAAAGTACAAATCTTATTTTAACATGAGTTAATTTAACATGAGTCAAAAGACATAATCAGTAAGTAAACTCAGAATACCAAATTCTTTCTAAAGAAATTGAATTAAAATGGATGCAGAAGGCAGTTGATTTATCAAAACGCGAAAAACAAACACTAATGCAGATTTTCTTTACTAAATAGAATGTCATGCCTCTTCTAAACAGAAAAGATTTGTTCTTTTAGATAGCTTTGTATTAATTTGGTTTTATACAGTATACTTTCTACTAGCATGCAAATGCAACTTTAGTTTATTTAAATGGAAGTTATCTACATACCACAGCTGTTCAGAAAAACAAAGTCGAGTTTATTGGTAGTGTTTAATGTATAACTTACTTTAAATAAAAACAGAAATAAGTAAAATACTTTCAAAAGTTCCAGATTTATAAACCTCATAGAGGAAAAACCTATCTTTCCCATTAGAAATGATGGTCAGTGGAAAGCTAATTTTCCTTCAACTATATTTAATTTTTAAATGTTCATAGTCTTCGTGAAATGAAAACCCATTGGCATTCAAGTAATATTGCTTGGAAAGAAAGCATTTTAATTTTATTTCTAAATGTGTAGAATAAGAAAACAAGTAAAAACATTTTTAAAGCCACAGGGAAGCGAAGGAGTCTTTTTTTTTTTTTCTCCTCTTAACTGCACAATAGTTAGTGTCTCCATAGAAACTGATGGCATAGCAGTGAACTGTCATCAGCAAACCTGGGCTTCTAAAATATACACAAGTATGTTTTAAAAGACACTGAAAAATATATGTATACATTCTTCCCCAAAGTAACGACAATTATTCATTCTTTGCTGAACAAAAACAACAGTTCCAATTCAGAATGGTCTCTTGATGTAACGAAATTCATTATTGGCAATCATCTTATTCAAACCATACACATTACAAGAAAAAAAATCCTAATATATTGTGATTGATTTCTTTGTAGAACCTTGTTCCCTGAAAGCACTTTATTTTTATTACAAGTAGCTTTGCTAATGTTTGTCTTCCTAACAGGCACCAAGGGAGAAGGGGCCATGAAAATTGGTGTCTGACTACTTTCCTAGTTTAGACTTTATCAGGTCATATAAATGTAGTTTCTTATTCTGAAAGGACCTCATCCAGTCTATTTTTTTTATTTTTCACCCACTTTTATCCTTAGCACTATATTTACCTATATAAAAACATTTTAAAACTGTAAAAAATAATTTATTGTATGCAAACGTTTTCATATTATTCAGAAGTAGTAAGATTAAATTTAAAAATCAATGGTTCCAGAGACTTGTAGAACTTTACATTTAACCTCTTCTAGTTGCTAATCGGCTCTGTTACTTTACACAGACCTTCATATACTCTGGTTTTAGATCTCCAGTGTTAACATGCTTGCATGACTAAGTTATTTTCTAACTTTCATATTTAAACAGGACAAAGAATGTGGTTCAGGTTTGTTTTTGAATCACTCTTCTAATTTAAATCCCAATTTCTGCATCCTCACTTGAAAAGAATATAAAGAATTAACTGATTTGGGAGCTTGAGCATAGCGGTAATGCATTTACCTTGCACGCTGCTGATCCAGGACAGACCTTGGTTCAATCCCCAGAGTCCCATATGGTCCTCTGAGCCAGGAGCGATTTCTGAGCTCATAACCAGGAGCATCACCCAAAGTGGCTCAAAAACCAAAAACCAAAACAAAGAATTAACTGATTTGTTAGTTTCCTACTAACGAAGTACTACAATTTTCAGTGGATTAAATGTCAAATCTTCTTATTCTAGAACTCTGGAGTTCAGAAATTAAAAATCAGTTCCTCTAAGGCAGTGCTTCTCAATTATTTTCTGTCATGCCCCCTAGGAAGAAGAAAACATTTTTCGCCCCCCCCCCTCGCGACTGTAAATAGTATCTTTATTAAAAAAAAAAACTTTAACCTGCAAAACAAAAATATATAAAATAATTTGAACTCATTTTTTAACCAGAGGTGATGTCTGGTTTAATGTCTACAATGAGCACGTTTTGCAATGCATAGCTTTTTGAAGCGGGGTTTGAAGCACGACACAGCAACTCTCAGCTCCAGAGACATACAGAGACGTATACATGGGGCTTAGCTTGTTATGACAGTATTTGCCGAGTTCAAACAGGGGCACCCCTTTAAGGAGCTTCACGCCACCCCAGAGGGGGGGGGCACTATTTGAGAAGCTCTGTGCTAAGGTAAATTTAGGTGCAAGCAGTGCTGCATTCTTTTTACAAAGGCTTCTTGGCTATTCTGGTTTAGAGCAAGGAGGTGTGGTAGCTTCTCAAAACTGGATCCTTGTGATTAGAGTATGTTAAGTCCAATTTGATAAACCAGCCTAATCTTTCTCTTTAAGATAATTAAAGTTATCACATCTACATTCCCAATTCTACAAGTTTAAAGGGGGGGTATGGTTGAGCAGATGAAGATGCTGACTTCTGTCTCCAGCTAGGAACAAGTAATTAAAATAAAAAAAAAGAATATCTTCAAAGGTCATTATTTCTAGTATATGCTTTAGGGAAAAAATGAGGGTAATAGCTTTTCTGGCAACTCATAGGATTCAATATAGAATTTTGATTTTTACGATTTTGATTTTATTTTACTTCAGCACCTGGGTAATTGTCTAGTTCTTCAAATTTCTTTTAAAGCTATAAAATAGTTGGGCCAAACAGACAGCATAGGGATTCAGGTGCTTTTTTGTATGTAAACAACACAGTTTATTTCTGGTACCACTTATGGTCTCCCAAGAATGAGCAGGAATGATCCCTGAGTCTGGAGTAACCCCGAGCACCTGTAAGTAGAGCTGAAAAGCTCTGCCAGGGAGTCCTTCGATAGGTCAGTTTATAGAGCAGAGGACGAGGACGGTAGGTGTATGAAAAACTCTTCCTTTTCTCTTATAAAAAAAGAAACTTTTACCAAACTAAATGTAATTTCAGGGCCAGTGATATAATTCAGTAGTAAAGTACGTGGCTTACATATATTAAAACCTGATTTTGATCCCTAGCACACCAAAATGAACAAAAACAAAGTTTTAGACTATTAATCCAATTAGCAATTACTACAAAAAAATGGAGAACAAATTCTTGGTATAAATAAAGGGATATAAGAGCTGAAAGGATGGAACTGGACATTCAGAGGTAAACTTAATGAAGTATGTACATGCTATTTGATTTTCAAAATGCACAGCTATAATTTATATAGTGATATGTTACCAAAATTCTAAAAATTAAACTAAAAATAATTGTCACAGAAACTTTTGGAGACTAATTAAAAAAGTACTACTCCATAACACAAATGCCATTTTTCTTTCTATCTAACTTACTACAAAGAAGAAAACCTTGTTAGAGAGGAGATAATATAAAATCTAAATGATAATATAACAAGTTTTGCATACAGAATAAGAAATTCACAATAAACATATAATCGTTGGTGTTCAACTTTTCCCTGACTATATTAATTAGAATGTTTCTACCTTTAGTCTATAAATATATTTTAGTAATACAGATGTTAGGTACATTTTTTCTCACGTTGAGAAAACTACCAAGTTCAAATCTAAAGCAAAGCAATTTTCTGCAAAATTTAATTAAATTTAACTAATTTGCCTTTTTTATTGCTTAAAAATTATCTTGTAGTTTTCCAAGAAATGAAATGTTATGAAAAGTAAGGAATAAGATACTGCAGAAACAGTAGTGATCAACATGAGGGCATTTACAAGAATTTTTATATATATACAACTAACAATAATATTTTAGCATATTTCCCAGAAGCCTGTGGTTTGTGGCATTTGGGGAATACATTTCATTTTGCTGATTTACTCCATTGTTCATATCTTTCCCAGTTATTTCCCCAAAGATAAATAACTGGCTAGCAAAGTCTCATCCTTTGAATTGAAAAAAATTATATAAATTTGCTCAGTTTGGAGGTGAATTAGCTCTTTAGTCACAAATGTTCTTTTAATAAATTACTCTTGAATTCACTAAATAGTACCTCTGTGACCAGAAAAGTCCTTTCTTTTTTTACATGTATTATCTTCAACTAACCTTCCAGTGCAAGGCATTATTTTCCTTATTGGTGGGCAGAAACCTATTATTTGTGGTGCACTTTCCAATTCCTAGAGTTTCTGATAAAAAATAACAGAAAAATAATTATTGTTCCTCCTATAGTTCTATATCATTCACCCTCAATACCTGAAGGTACAAACTATCCTGTCATATTTTAATTCCTATTTTCCACTAAAAATTATGAAGTCAAGGTCACAGAGGTTACTTGGCAACCAGCACTGAAAAAAGGAACTCAGACCTGCGACATTAAATGACACATCCAATCACATGATTCACTCAGAAAGTTTGCAGTTAAAGTCACTACAGGAGCAAGATATTTCAAATAACCTATGAGAAAGCAGAACAGTTTTCACTTTGATTTTTTTCCCGGGAAATTCAGGTCATCTGGCTGCCCTCATGACACATTTAAATAAGAATATCAAATTGAAAATTTAGGTCAAAGCAAACCAAGAAAAAAAACAAGCTTGACAGGAATAGGCTAACATATTTAATGTCAGGTTGATTTTGGATTTGTCTTAAAATTTAGGGATATTCTTTTTAACTAGTGGTGACATATAGTTTTAATTATTTTATATTATGTGCATGCATGACAAATCATCCTGAAATCTGAGTTTTTAAATAAAAAAATACCTAAGGCAGTTAAAATACAGAGTAAAATTTATTGAAGTGTGCTTGAACGATAGCGCAGCAGTAGGACGTTTGCCTTGCACGCGGCTGATCCTAGACAGACCTAGGTTCAATTCCCAGTGTCCCATATGGCCCCCAAGCCAGGAGCAATTTCTGAGCACAGAGCCAGGAATAACCCCTGAGATCACTGGGTGTGGCCCAAAAAATCAAACAAACAAATAATAAAACCTTATTAAAGTGACACATACATTTCAATCTCTTTCCTTTTATAAAGTAAAGGAAAATATTCATATTTAGTGAAATAAAAATCAAAATATAAACGAACTAAATAATACATTGTAACATTTAATAGTAATTTAATAATAATTTATTCAAATTTATTGAAATTGTTACATCGTCATTGTTACATTATAAACAAAATACTTTAAGGTTTTTACTCAGATCAATTATGTCTGAAAACAATGTTTATTTTTTTAATTTTTTAAGCTTTACTTATTTATTGATTGATTGGTTGGTTTTTGGGCCACATCCAGCAGTGCTCACGGGTAACTCCTGGTTATGAACTCCAAAATAAGCCCTATTAGTCTGGAGGACCATATGGGATGCTGGGAATCAAACCGGGTCCCTCCAGGGTCAAGCTCTTGCAAGGCAAATGCCCTACCACTGTGCTATCACTAGGCCCCAGAAACTATGCTTTTAAATAAAGAATCCCATAAGTTTTAGGCCATAATTGTTTCTTTCAGAGGGGAAAAAATGTCAGGTTCAAATTATTTATCAGGTTTTTGTTTTCTTGTTTTGTTTTGTTTTTTGTCTTTTGTTTTTGGATCACAGCCATTGGTCCTCAGGAACCATTCATTCTTGGGGGACATATGTGGTGCCAGGAATGAAACCTGGGTGATTCAGGTGCAAGGTAAACACCCTTCCTACTACATTATTTTGTATGATTCTCTTTTTTTTTTTTTTTAATTTTTAGCCACACCTTGTGATGCTCAGGGGTTACTCCTGGCTATATGCTCAGAAATCACTCCTGGCTTGGGGGACCATATGGGACTCCAGGGCGATCAAACCATGGTTTGTCCTAGTTTAGCACATGCAAGGCAAACGCCTTACTGCTCCGACCCCGTCTATGGTCCTCTTTTATCAATTTTAATTACAGACAAAAACAGAAAAACAAATATAAACCATATAATACAATTTAAAGTAGGAAGGTCCTACTTTTGAAGATTTTATGATATTAATCTAAATGAAACAAAATTTGTATAAATATTTTTTACCTCTTTTAAATATTGATTATAAGAAATACAAATATTTGCCCTGCAAACTTTCAACTTGAGTATTATACAGTACTACTTATGGTTACCTGAGCCTTTCCAGGAATGATTACAGAACCAACTGAGTCAGAAATAAGCCTTAGCATTACTGTGTGTGGTCCAAAACAAAGAATAATTATAAGTGATAAAATTTGTTTAAAATACATAAGCAGCTGACTTAATTCTAAACTTCCAGTCAAATGACATAATATCTTTTTTGCTAGTTGCCACCCTAAACTGTTAATTAAAATAAAATAAATAGTATTTTACTTTAATTTTCTCATTTTCACAATAGAGCAGTAAATAGATGTTCCTACAATTAATTAGTGAATGCATTTAATAAAAGCTTATGCATATGACCAAATAGTTTATTCATCTAATGATTTGTTTTTTATGAAAGAACTGGTATAAGTCCTATTTTACTTTTTTTTTTTTTGTCCTTACACTTCGGTTTTATTGTTATCACACCATTTATTTTCTTTTCTTTTTTTTTTAATATAAATTTTTATTTTGATCATAATGGCTTACATATTGTTGACAATAATATTTTAGGTACATATTTACATAAAATCAGGGGGGATTCCCATCGCCAAATTGTCATCCCTACGCCTCCGTTTCTATCCTACCTCCCTTTTCCTTTTCCCTCACCCCAGGGCGGCTAGAATATGTGGTCCCCTCTGTATCTAACCCACTACTTAGTAGTCTTGCACCTGTTTGGTCCTGATGCCTCCCTTATTTCCCCCTCTATCTGGAGTCAGGACTAGCTAGTTCAAGTTGCGTGGT
This sequence comes from Suncus etruscus, assembly GCF_024139225.1. Classification (NCBI taxonomy): domain Eukaryota; kingdom Metazoa; phylum Chordata; class Mammalia; order Eulipotyphla; family Soricidae; genus Suncus; species Suncus etruscus. Next base: position 82,337,223 of record NC_064853.1, on the reverse strand, counting down.
TTTGTTTGAAGGAGAAAAAAGCAATAAACTGGGGTAAGAGTCTAATACCCCGAAAATGGGCGGAGTCCTTCTAAAGGCTCTCATCATCACTCTGGGAGATGGAGAAAAAGTAGGTGAAACACTCCACTAGTACCAAAAGAAGTGTCAAATATCCAGTGAGGGCTCCAGCTATTTCGATAAGCACCACACAGAGCAGACAAAACAAACAAACAAACAAGTAGAAAAAAAATAAAACAAAAACAGACAAACAAAAATCACGCCATGGTCTTGAATTAAGAAACATGGCATAGGGGCCGGGTGGTGGCGCTGGAGGTAAGGTGCCTGCCTTGCCTGCGCTAGCCTAGGACGGACCGCGGTTCGATCCCCCGGTGTCCCATATGGTCTCCCAAGAAGCCAGGAGCAACTTCTGAGCGCATAGCCAGGAGTAACCCCTGAGCGTCACAGGGTGTGGCCCAAAAACCAAAAAAAAAAAAAAAAAAGAAACATGGCATAGCACATAACGAAAGAGAAGAAAGGAAGAGAAAAAAAAAATAAGTATAATTGGGGACTACACTTTCAATAATCACACCCAAACAGAGAAATCGACCAAAATAGATTGGTAAATCAAAAATAATAATAACAATAATAAATGAAGGTACTATATATATTTATATCAAAAAAATAACCAAGGTTTTGTGCTTTTTGTATTTTTGTTTTTTTCCCTCCTGCACTGGCACAGTAAATATTGGGGTCATTCGAAAAAGAATTCACTTGGCCTAAGAGATATGGGATTTCTCCGTCCTTGGAGCATACTGTCATGGGATCAACTCTAGACATTGCTCAGGATCCTTTACTTTCCCGGTGGTGTTTTTTTTTTTTTTTTTTTTTTTTTCTTTTTTTTTTTCCTTTGGTGTGTGGAAGACTTCTGCTCTGTGTTTAGAGGTCTCAGTCCTATTTTACTTTTTAATAATTCAGTTTCTTAATTACTCAACAGCTTTATTTTCCCTCTATTATCACTGTCTTTCTCTTTATACCAAAGAAGCAAGTACAATGGAAAAGACAAAGCTTTTGTGTATGTGTATGTTTAAGTCTGATCATTTTTTATTTCTACTTAATGTTCATATGACTGTTTTGTCTTGGTACCTTCTATTCCATTATTTCCTCATAATTTGAGAGGCAGAACAAAATGATTCAAGTTATGTGGTTCTGTTTGAAGGAAGAAAAAAATAAAATGGGGCAAAAATTAAACAAGCAAAAAATGGGAGGAATTGTTCTCTAGACTATTAATATCAATTTAAGAGAAGAAAGGGGAAAAGGAAGAAAAAACATAACAATACAAAAAAAATCAAACAAAAAACCCAAAAAGCACCAAAGCAATAAAGACAACAACCACACAATAACCATGGTCCTGAAATAAAAACAAAACAAAGAACAAAAAAAAAGCACAAAAACAAACAACAATAACAAAAACAAAAAAATTTTATTTTGTGCTTCTTTTTTTTTTTTTTTTTTTTGCTTAGGCCAGGTAAATATTGAAATATTGGGAAGATTAGAAAGGGAATTCCCTTGGTTTAAGAAATACAGGGTTTCTCCACCCTTCAAGTATACTGTCATGGGAATAACTACAGGCACCACACATGTTCTTTTATTCTCCCCTTGGTCCTTTTGTGGTGTTTGGAAACTGTCTGCTCCCTTGTGGGTGATAAAATCAGGCCTCTGTAGCTAGAGATCTTGGTATTTGCACAGGTCATAAGATGGAGCCTAAGATGGAGTCTTTATGATTCTAGAAGTTCTGTTCAGTCACTGTTGTTTTAATCCATCTTCTGTAGTTGGAGGTCTTGGTTTTTGCACCGATCCTAAGATGAAGCCTAGGATAGAATCTTTCACTATGTTTCCAGAAGATCTGCTCAGTTACAATTGTCTCAGTAGATCTTGTCTCAGTAGAGATCTTGGTTATTGTACAGATCATAGGCCAAAGCCCAGACTAGAGTTTTTTATTGGTTCTGATATAAGTTCCCAGTCATGGTTGTCACAGTCAGTCTTCTGTAGATAGTGATCTTGGCTTTTTTACAGATTAAAGGATGACATGACTTCTGATTTTATCTTGTCGTTAGGTGGTGGTAAGGTAAGACAACCTGCTCTTAGATCAAGTTGTTGTCATTTTCTCCTTGTTAGGATATCATATCAAAACTGGCACATGTTGGTGTCAGAGCAGTAATAATAATGTCCCAGAGAAAGTTTGGTTCCTGGAGCTGTTGCTGAGAACTGTTTTGAGGGTTGGATGGTCGCTGTCTATTCCCCTGGAATCTAAGATGGGTCCACATGACATGCGTTCAAGGTGGGAGGTGCCCTGTATTGTAAAATGTATGAGTTCTTATCCCTAGTAAATAAAAGCTTGCTTCTATATGTAAAATTTCCCCCTTTTTAGTATGCCTTTGAATGGAGGGGAGGAGGGATGGTATATAGGAGAGGCTATATCCACTATATAGGCATGGATTGTTTACAATTTAGCTTTGGCTCTAATAGAGGAGTCCTCTCTCTTTTTTTTTTAAATGTATTTTCAGTCTTGCTGTTTTTTTTTTTGTTTGTTTGTTTGTTTGTTTTTGGGCCACACCCGGCGGTGCTCAGGGGTTACTCCTGGCTATCTGCTCAGAAGTAGCCCTCGGCAGGCACCGGGGACCATACGGGACACTGGGATTTGAACCAACCACCTTAGGCCCTGGGTCGGCTGCTTGCAAAGCAAATGCCCCTGTGCTATCTCTCCGGCCCCAGGAGTCCTCTCTTTATGTACACATGCCCCCCCCAAAATACATTAGTGATCTATTCTTAAGATATTGTTAAAGGTCTGACCCTGATAGGAATGGTCTAAGCTCTTAAGGATTGGTTGATTTAAGATAAATAATTAGTTTAGGTATAGCTTAAGTAAAAGAGGAAGGGAGAGAAAAAGATAAGAGAGAGGGGAACAGAAAAATAGGTAAAAATAGTAAAAATTAAGTAAAAATATTAATATATCAAACATAAAAGATTGAGTCAGTCGGCTGGAGTTGGGAGGTTTTCTCAATTTCTAGGCATTTCATCAGTAATGGGGTTGGGCTTGCTAAATATACGTTTCAGGGTTAGATAGTGGCTGGAGCAGAAATGAAACACATAGGTTTCGTGTGTCAAGTACTCAGCAATATGTTAATAAGGACTACCTATGTAGGTAGCTACCATATGTAGTATTGTCTGCTGCATCTTATGTATCAAAGTTTCTTTCTTAAAGAGATACTAATAGTGTGGCTTTTATTTGACATAGATTGAATTGAGGAGGAGGAGGAGGAAGAAGAAGAAGAAGAAGAAGAAGAAGAAGAAGAAGAAGAAGAAGAAGAAGAAGAAGAAGAAGAAGAAGAAGAAGAAGAAGAAGAAGAAGAAGAAGAAGAAGAAGAAGAAAGGGGTGAGGGAGGAAAAGACTTAGGGAAAAGAGATCAAGAAAGGGAGAGAAAGGAAACGTTGTTTTGTCCAAACATGTTCGATTGATTAGGTCCTGTAATATAAGTCTGTGGCTCGTAGTTGACTGCTTCAGTGGTCTGAATGATCATATGCTTCAGGTCTTCATAGAGGGCATAAACCAGAGAAAGGGGGTATATTGGAGTGTTTTATCAAGATATTTACATAATGCAAACTGAATATGTTATCTATTATAACTGGGCACTGAGGTGTCAAATTGGGTGTATACCCTTTGCATCCAAGAACCACTGTGGACAGAGAAGCTGAGAGGTTATTTTATACCTAGTAAGATTAAGGCACTAAAACACATTGTTAGGAAACACTGCCACTGGAGACTGTCTTCCAATCATATTCTTCACCTGTATATGTGTATAAGCTCCCTAAGACATTATTACAGGCCTTTGTAGTAAAAGGGTGCTTATACCTGTTCAAACTAAACTGTTGTTTCCATTGTTGCTGGTTTCTTTATGGTATAATGGATAGTCGAGGCTTTGTGTTGTTACTCGCCCACTTGTTTTGAATTCTGCTCCTCAGTAAATGAAGACAGTGTTTGGAGTTTCTACCCTATTAGACCATTGTATTTGTTCTTGGAGTATTACATGTATCTATGGTGTAATTTTTAATTACTTCAGAAATGTGCTATTATTTTGTATATATATATATATATATATATATATATATATATATATACATATATATCCTTCATCATCTGGCTTACTTCATTTAAAATAATATTTTGTAGATCCATCATGTAGCTGCAAAATCCATTTTTTTTTCCAGTAGAAGACAACAGAGTCAGCAATTTATTTCTTCCCTAACATAGAAGAATATCTCTAGAAAATATTTTACCCAGGGAGTATATATTTTTTTCGATGTACCAAAGAGTAGGTGTAGAAGAAATTATATATAAAAGCACATAAATATTGTATTCATTTTATTTATAGAAACAACTATGTTTTTAAAGTGTTTGCTCATTGGAAAAAGTCTTATATTGGAATTTTTGTGTGTTTGTTTTACCATTAGAAAGGGAATATATACACAGAGTAAATTTAATGGAATGGCTTGGGAGTCCATTGATTTGTTCGTTCATTTGTTGTTTGGTTTTGGGTCACAACATATGTTAGTCAGGATTTACTTCTGATTCTATATGCGGGGATCATTCAGGAAATGACTCTAAGCAGTATATGACATTGGAACCAGAATCAGCTATGTGCAAGGAAGATCTATCTGGGCTGGGCACTTATTTATTAACAATTTATTTAAAAGAACAGTTAAACCACAGATTGGGCTTCATTAATGTAAGAAAATATTATTTTTATTTGATAATTCAATTTTACAACATCTTACATTTCTTTCTAAGTTTTTGCTTTCTGGGAAATATACCACCATAGTTATACTCAACTTGTAATTATTGAGAATCTACTTGTTTATAAATAGAATTGAAATGTTCTTTGTAAGCAATTCTACTCACTTAAGCAATAGTTATTTAAGAGATTTATGAAACTAGTAAACTAAATCATGAAAGATAGTTTTTTAAGTTATCTAGAAAATTAAACATATAGAAATAAATGCTTCTCACTTTTTAAGTCTTATCTTAAATAGCTCTTTTTAAGATTCAACTTTTTGCAAAAGTTATATATACTGAGGCTTAGGAATCTAGTGTAACTTTCTTGAGAACTTTGCATACATGAAGATCTAGTTAAGATCTAGTATGATACACTCCTAAAGCAGTGCTTGTAACAATATTTTGTTAACTTACATTATATTTCCTATAGACCTCTAAAGAATTTAGTCAGAAAGAGAGGTACACAGAAAGATAGATACCACTTGATATGATATTCTCCAGGTCCATCCATCATATTGCATGACTTTATCATGTGGATGAAGAATATTCCATTGTATTTATGTACTATAGCTTTATTATTTGGACATCTGTTCGGGTGCATTTGGATTGTTTGTAGATATTTGAATAGGGTTTATGAATTAGTTATTATTTTTGAGATGGACTGTTTAACATTCTCCCGTATCTCTTAAATATTTCAGATATCAGACAGCTAGTATTTAACTTTAAAAAATTCCTTTCTTGAGCCACTAATATTAGTTGGTGAACTTCTGAAACAAAACAACGACCCAAAGTCATTTTCTTAAACTTAAAGAACAGAAAAAAATGCTTAATATCTTGGAAGATATTGTAGCTCAAGTCTGCTATGAGAGACATAGAATTAAGGCTAAGAAACAGAAATGATCAGACATGTCATAAAAAGAAAAAATGTTGTCAGCATTAAAATATTGGTTCTTATTATTTATGTCACATGTTTTCCCACACGATACTGTTTTACTATTCAAATATGTTCTTGAAATGCATTGTCTAATTTTTTAATTTTTTTTCTTTTAGCTTGAACTATTTTTTACAGGTACAATAATAAACCACACATAATTTTATTTATTTAGTATGTCAAAATCTGTTAGGTTCTGTGTTAGCTATTTCAAAAACTATGCTCAAAATATCTTAAGATAAAGGTATTACATTGAGTGATTGAGAGAGAAGCATTTTCCCAAGGTTTGAGGGAAAAAGCAGTAAAGATAAAGGCAAAGTTCATTTATGCTTACAGACATGCTCTTTATATTGCTGGTTTTTGAAAAAGTTCATTAACAACTAATAACTATCAGATTATAAAAAAAAAACTTTGAGAAAGAGATGCTGCCAAAAAAAAAAAAAAGAAAGAAAGAAAATTACAGACCAGATGAACACAGATGAAAAGATCCTCAACAAAATCCTAACAAATAGGATCCAGTGCCTCATCAAGATCATTTACTACAATCAAGTAAGTTTCATTCCAGGAATGCAAGGATGGTTTAACATCTATAAATCTGTCAACATAATACACAACATCAAAAACAAGAAAAGTAAAAATCACATGCTCATATCAATAGATGCAGAGAAAGTACTTGATAAGGTACAACACCCATTCTTGACAAAAACTCTCAGCAAAATGGGAATGAAAGTAATCTTTCTCAATATAGTTAAGGCCATCTACCAAGAGCCAATGGCAAATATTATCCTCAATGGAGAAAAACTAAAAGCCTTCCCTCTAAATTCTAGCACAAGACAAGGCTGCCCTCTCTCACCACTCCTATTCAACATAGTACTGGATGTACTTGTTATAGCGATTAGGCAAGAAAAAGATATCAATGGAATCCAGATAGGAAAGGAAGAAGTCAGGCTCTCATTGTTTGCAGATGACATGATACACTACCTAGAGAACCCTAAAGACTCTACCAAAAAGCTTCTAGAAACAATAGATTCATATAGCAAGGTGGCAGCTACAAAATTAACACACAGAAATCAATGGCCTTTTTATACACCAATAATGACTGGGAAGAAATGGACATTAAGAAAACAACCTCATTCACATTAGTGTCACAAAAACTCATATACTTTAGAGTCAGCTTGACTAAAGACCTGAAGGACCTATACAAAAAAAACCCTGCTTCAAAAAATAAGAGAGGACACACAGAAATAAAAACAGATACCCTGCTCATAAATTGGGCAGGATTTACATAATTAAAATGACAATACTCCCTAAAGCATTGTACAGATAATGCCATTCCTCTAAAGATGTCCATGACATTCTTCAAAGAAGTAAATCAAACACTGCTGAAATTCATTTGGAACAATAAACACCCTCGAATAGCTAAAGCAATCCTTGGGAAAAGTAATATGGGAGGCATTACTTTCCCCAACTTTAAACTGTATTACAAAGCAATAGTTATCAAAACAGCATGGTATTGGAAGAAAGACAGACCCTCAGATCAGTGGAATAGGCTTGAGTACTCAAAGAATGTTCACCAGACATACAAGCACCTTTGATAAAGGGGCAAGAAATCCTAAATGGAGCAAGAAAAGCCTCATCAACAAGTGGTGTTGGCACAACTGATTGGCCACTTGCAAAAAAAGTAAACCCAGACCCCAGCTAACACCATGTACAAAAGTCAAATTCAAATGAACTAAAGACCTTGATATCAGACCTGAAACCATAAGGTATATGGAAGAACATGTAAGTAAAACACTCCATGACATTGAGACTAATGGCATCTTTAAGGAGGAAACAGCACTTTCCAAACAAGTGGAAGCAGAGATAAATAGATGGGACTATATTAAGCTGAGAAGCTTCTGCACCTCAAAGGAAATAGTGCCCAGGATACAAGAGCCACCAACTGAGTGGGAGAAACTATTCACCCAATACTCATTAGATAAGGGGCTAATATCCAAAATATAAAAATTACTGATGGAACTTTACAAAAATTTATATCTAATCCATCAAAAAATGGGGAGAAGTAATGAACAGAAACTTTGTCAAAGAAGAAATACAAATGGCCAAAAGACATTAAAAATGCTCCATATCACTAATCATCAGGGAGATGCAAATCAAAACAACAATGAGGTACCATCTCATACCACAGAGATTGGTGTACATCACAAAGAATGAGAACAAGCAGTGCTGGCGGAGATATGGAGAGAAAGGATCTCTTATTCACTGCCGGTGGGAATGCTGTCTAGTTCAACTATTTTGGAAAGCGATAAGGATATTCCTTCAAAAGCTGGAAATTGATCTCCCATATAATCCTGCTATACCACTCCTAGGGATTTACCCCAGGAACACAAAAATACAATACAAAAATCCCTTCCTCACACCTATATTCATTACAGCTCAATTTACCATAGCCAGACTCTGGAAATAATCAAGATGTCCGTCAACAGATGAATGACTAAAGAAATCATAGTACATATACACAATGGAATATTGTGCAGCCATCAGGAGGCATAAAGTCATGAAATTTTCCTATACACGGATGTACATGGAATCTATTATGCTGAGTGAAATAAGTTAGAGGGAGAGAGAGGGGGAGAGGAGAGAGAATAGTCTCTTTCATCTATTGGTTTTAAGAAAAAATACATTTTTACAACAATTCTCAGAGACAAAAGAGAGGAGGGCTGAAAGGTCTAGCTAATGACATGATGCTCACCACAGAGTGATGAGTGCAGTTAGAGAAATAACTACATTGAGAACTATCATAACAATGTGAATGAATGAGGGAAGTAGAAAGCCTGTATAGAGTACAAGCGGTGGTGGGGTGGGGAGGAGGGAGATTTGGGACATTAGTGGTGGGAATGTTGCACTGGTGAAGGGGTGTGTTCTTTACATGACTGAAATTCAACTACTATAAGATTTGTAATCAAGGTGCATAATTATAGATATTAAAAAACTCACATATTATTACTTGAAATGACTATTCTAGTCTTATAGGAAAGCAGATGGGAAAAATAAAAAGAAATAAAGTTTCATAAACTTTAAAAACTTTTATAAACATCATAGTGTTTTAAGTTACAATGAAAAATAATGGGATTAAATGTTTAATAAGGTGGCCAGGGAGATAGCATAGAGGTAGGGCATTTGCCTTGCATGCAGAAGGATGGTGGGTCAAATCCCGGTATTTCATATGGTCCCCTGAGACTGCCAGGAGCCATTTTTTGATAGTATAACCAGGAGTAACCCCTGAACTCTGCTGGGTATGACCTCCCAAAAATTTAATATGACATTCACTTTTGCAATTAAAATTCTCTGAAGAATTTAAGAAAAGAGTGTATTGCAATAAAATCTTCCAAATAAATTTGTTTCTGTAGGTGACACTAGTTTTGAAGAGAATTTTATGAATAATCTAACTCATCAAATTTTCTACAAAAGTTTTAGAAATTTTCAAGATTATGACTAACAATTAGAAATAGAATACACCTTCTTTGCAACTTGAAGATTGGATGTTTAAATCTGTATACTAAGAGTATTAAAAGGTTAAGCACTATGTTTTCACACATTTAAAGCAAAAAGGTCAAATATATTCCATTCCCTCTATAATAGTAATTTACCTTTAAATACATGATTTGTTAATAAATTCAGTACTATAGATTTTTAAATCATTCATAAGTCTTTGATTATAATACACACATATGTAAACAGAAATCTTTAAAATAATGTTTCAAGTAATAAACTAAAATTCCCAATGTCATACTAAAAACATGTAGACAGCTAAAAAATTTACATAAAATGGCAAGCATATAATTCATAGTAAGTCTGATAATATGAAAACTGAACAGCTTACCTGTATACTTTTCAAAAGAGGACTGTGAATGAAATTTATATTTTGTTCTTAATTTTTTGTGAATTTTGAAGATCCTGCATATGTGTTGTGTCATGATCAATAAAGGGCAATAAAATTGTTATGGAAATGACCTTGCAATAAGTAGCACTGCTTAGATATAGATCCTGTTTATTCATAGTAGACCTTACTAAATCTTACGCTTCTACTCAAATTCAAAACTGAAATTTGTCAAGCAAGTAATATTTTCAATGATAACTATACAATGACATTTTTTTTACTCTGGAGACCAGAAACTATGCTCAATAGTGTATCTTATTCATCACCATACTGTGTGATAGACAAGTATAAGTTTGTGCAAGAAACTTTTTCTTTAACATAGACTAGATAATAGAGAATAAAAAGTTGTGTTGGATAAGGCCAGTTTAATTCCCATTAAGCAGCTCAGTAATACACACAACACTAAACAATATGTCCCAATAAACATAACATAGAGATATTACATTGGGCCCTGTCATAAATGTTAAACAACTTTCAACACTCTCTGTCCTCACAAAATGTCCAAACCATGTTTAATTCTATGATTATTGTATAACAACTTCACAACATTTTTTGAGGTTTATCAGAGTGCAATTTGTCCTATTCTTATTATATAAAATTTTTACTTGAGCATATAGGAGAATAAATATAATTCATAATAGACCTTAATAAACTGAGAACAAAGAGAAAGCCTCTGGTTTTATAATTCCAAGTGCCAACAACAGAATCTATAAGAGGATATAGCAATCTCCCTAAAGAATCTTTGTTGATACCTGGGGAGTCAGTTTCCATTGAACAATACTCTTTGCAAAAATAATTTTACTATTATTTTCCTAAATTTTTCATTTAATACTAATGTTATCTTTTCTATATATTTTATATACTCTAAAAACTTCCATCTGCATTACAGCATCCCATATCTATGATAGTATACTAATTATATTTTAGCTTGTTGATCAATACAAGAACTCAAATTTTTTAATTTTCTAGCCATGCCCAGTGGTGCTCAAGGCTCTGGCTCTGGCTTCAAAGGGTTTCAAAACACCATATGGATGCTGGGGATTGAACCCTGATCAGCTGCTTGAAGGCAAGCAACCTTTCTGCTCTACTGCTGCTTTAGCCATGAAACTCACTTTTTTTGTTTGTTTGTTTTTTTGGGCCACACCCATTTGATGCTCAGGAGTTACTCCTGGCTAAGCGCTCAGAAATCGCCCCTGGCTTGGCCGGGGGATCCAACTGTGGTCCTTCCTTGGCTAGCGCTTGCAAGGCAGACACCTTACCTCTAGTGCCACCTCGCCGGCCCTGAAACTCACTTTTTTGAAAAGTTTTTACTCCATATATTCCAGATTTTCAAATTAAATCACCCCATATATTTTTAAACTTTTTTAAAAATATTTTTAAACCCATTTTAAAGAAAGAAGCGTTGGCTGGTTGGTGATTTTGTTCGTTCATTTTTTGTTAAGTTTGATGGGCATACCTGATATTACTGAGGGGCTTTCTAATGGCTCTAAACTCTTGTGTGGCTGGGGGACTATATGTGGTGCCAAGTTTAGAACCTAGCTTAGCAGTGTACAAGACGAGCACCTTACCAACTGAACTTTCTCTTGGGTTTTTTTGTTCATAATTTTTCAAGACAAGTTCTCTCTTCAGCATCACTTAAATGTAATCCTGTCCTATATAAAATATTAAAGAATGGGAAAATGATTAATCTAATTAATACTAAATTTAATAGGATAACTACAAATTAATTTTTAATAAAGAATATGACCACTTTGTCAAAATAATGCTTAAAAAGGAAATTATTTTTTATGATTTTATAATTTGACTTCTAAATGTATCAGTATTTTCAGTAATATGTAATGTACTTTTAAAAATATTATACTTTCATATTCAAATTTTGAATCTCCATTAACTATGACATTTTAGTTCCATTATTCATCTGAAATTTCTTTGCCATATATCAGATGTCACAATCTCTATATATACAACCAAAAATTGAACGTGTAGATGCTTATTTTTTCTAGATAAATTATAAAAGTTAATATGGACTTTAATATTTGTGAATAACTAATGATTCTGCATTTCACCACATACTTCATTATTTCCTGGGGAAAGTTGCATATTTATGCTCTTTATCTACCTATTAAGAAATTGCAATGAATACTTGTTTCACATCATTAGCTTGTAAATTTTATTTCAGTCTCCTTAAATTTATGATGAAAATATGTTACTGATTTTTAACAAGTCTAATTTCATATATGGTTCATTGGGCATCCCAAATTTTGCCTTCAATAGTACAAGATATTCAAATTTCTTCTCATTCTGCTTCAAGATATCAAAACCAGTTAGGCATATTACTTTCTATAAAATGAATTTGAAAGATCCCTTAGTTATCTTTTAGTACCTCCAGTTCTCATTCTCACTTGCATTATATTCTGGAGTAAATTGTATAAAAAAAATCTCTGTAGGCTACAAATTTGCACAAACCAAAACAGCAAGGATATCTGATTTGATTGAACTGTTCCATTGGTGAGGAAGGTATTTGTGATAAGTTCTTTGTGAGATCAGGCATAAAATTTTGACTTGATACAACAGCTAATAGAGAGGTGACCCATTTTTATTTCCATTAGCATTATTTTCTGTTGTATTTAACTCTCTTCACTAAGACCATGCTCACATATGTATTCCAAGTATTAGAGAAAATGCAACGAAAGGCTTCTGAATGTCTTGTGACAAAGGTAGCTTGAGAATCAGGCATTATCCTTTTAGTCCACATTAAATTCATGTAGTTTCTCTTTTCCTTCAGGGATTTGGAGCTTTTTGTACACTTCAAAATCTCAGCTATCAAGCACATTCCTAAAATACTAAAAAATAAAAGTTAAACTAGTACGTTACCAAGGATTTTCAACGCCCACTGTAGATATTTGATAAGCCCAATCTTAACTTCTGTACTATAGAGAATCATGGTTTTAAATGGCATATTTTGCATTTATATAGTATTTTGTATTTTTAAAGACAGCGATCTCTTGCTTAACTGTATGGATGTTTTATGACATTTTGGGGGTTGTAGTGATATTTATGAATTAATATTCATACTACATATGTGGAATGTATCATTGCTTTAAAAAACTTCACTCTGGCATGCACACAGAAGTACTAAATGCCAAATAAGTTTTAGTGTATTTCTCGTAAAACTAAAATAAATGTTACTGCTTATTTGATATAATGACATCTACCAGGTTTATATCCTTAAAATGCTGATAAGGTTAACAAAAGGTTAATTTCAAATGACAGTTTCCTATTTCTCCTTCTAAGATATAATGTTAATAATTATCTAGATTTTTACAAATCATGTCATGATGTATAATATAGAGAATATTAGTTAGTTTATTTTTATTCCACTTGAAAAATTCACTGACTACTAACATATGAAACCATAATATTCAAAGTATCATCAAGCAGAACATAAATTGTGTTTTCAGTTACCAAAAAAAAAAAAAAAAAAGCATTTTCACAGGCATGGTGTTCATTTAAAAAAATTGATTTGTATTTAGTTTAGCACCCAGAATCTAAAACATTCCTTCAAAACTCTTCAATGATAAAAACATTTTAATTGAAGGTTGAATATTTGTTGTTGTTCCCTTATATGAGTTTACTTTTGAGGCTAAGCAATATCATTTAAAACCAGGTGTGATAAATTAAGTATCTGAATAAACATTATAACGTAACTAGTAATACCTTTGCAAAAACATTGCAAACAATGGATAACGACTTGTATTACATAAATATGAATATTTACACAAGCACTGTGGAAGAGTGCGTGATTCCTCTTATTGATAAACATTACCAAATGAATTGATACTTGGGTCACAGTATTTATTTTAAGGTAAAGAGACATCTTAAACAGCCAAGAATATAGATTCATCTTCGATAGAACTATATGCTTAGGGGCTGGAGCGATAATACAGCAGTAAGGCATTTGCCTTGCATTCAGCAGATCAAGGATGGACCTGGTTCGATCCCCAGCATCCCATATAGTCCCCAAGCCAGGAATGATTTCTGAGTGCATCGCCAAGAGTAACCCCTGAGTGTCACAGGTGTGGCTCAAAAACTAGTAATAATAATAACTATATGTTCAGTAAAGCAGACAGTCCTTGGTTTCAAAGACCGTCTATTCCTAGAATGTTCAAAAAAATATCTTTGAACTACTTTAATAAGATCACACCCAGTGGCTCTCAGGGGTTACTCCTGGCTCTGTGCTCAGAAATTGCTCCTGGAAGGCTCAGGAGATGCCAGGATTGGAACCAAAGTCCGTCCTGAATCTACTGCATACAAGACAAAGGCCCTACCGCTCTCCTATCTCTCCAGCAGATGATCATATTCTATGATCAAAAATTCCTGTTTGGTGGCTGGAGAGATAGCATGGAGGTAAGGCATTTGCCTTCCATGCAGAAGGACAGTGGTTCCAATCCTGGCATCCCACAGGGTCCCCAAAGCCTGACAGGAGTAATTTCTGAGCGCAGAGCCAGGAGTAACCCCTGAGAGCTGCCGGGTGTGACACAAAAACAAACAAACAAAACACACACAATTTCCTGTTTGTTTTATTTTGATCAGTGTCACATTGTTGGAGTACTCGGTTTTTACTCTGTTCCGGATAATTCTTCTTTGCTTTTGCTTGTCATTCATGGAATGAAAGTACCTCTGGATTAGTCCCCTACCTATACCTGTTCTCCACCTAATAAAGGCCTCTGGTCAGAAAATCTGCTTGTGGTTTCAGTTCCACAGTTAGTCTGTCTGCCTGCCTGTATCTTTGTCTACTTGCAGAGAGCTTGTGGTGGAAGTTTTCCTGCACCCGTTTTCTCTCTACAACCTTTTTTGGATAATTTCCTGGGTCAGCGTTTGCTTCCAGACCCGCGTTTCCCAATCCCTAGGGATTGAGGCATGAGGCTTCCGCTATACCACATCATGTTGTGCTCAGGATTATTACTGGTGGTGATCAGCATTCTCTCATATTATTTCTCAGGGCATCACGTGGTTCTAGGTTTTAAACCTGGATCTCTTCATGAAAACCTGGTATCTCTCAGGTTCCACAAATGCCTTTTAAAGACTCAGCTAAGAATTATAATAATTAATAAGTAACATTTGAGAAAAAGGTGTTAGTTTGCAGTGAATGTTTAAAAAAATAGATCAGATTAAAGGAAAGAGCATAGAGAGGGAAGGAGGAAGATACCAAGAGATAGAAGGAGGAACTATTGATGAGAAGGTGAGAAAGGCGGGAAAACCATGAAAAGGTGAAAGAGATGCAGTGAGGGAGAGAGAAAGCCAGAGAGAGAGAGAAAAGAAAGGCATGATAGAACAAAGAGGAGAAAGAAGAGAGATAAACAGAGAGAGAGAGAGAGAGAATATTGTCTAGAATCAGCAGAAAATCTTCAGTGGGAAGGATGGACCTATGGGATATAGGGGAAAGAAAAATTTTCTAAATGGAAAACAGCCTAATTAACGGACAGGAGTAGAAGTCCTTAAATATTTTTCCGAGTTCCCCTTCTTAGAAGCCAAAAGTGTGTCCCAATTATCTCTTGAATATAATTAAGAGTACTTATCACAGGCTTCAAAACTTTCCCATTTATTCAATTATCTAGCTGATACTTCAGTCAGGAACTCAGCTGAATATATTCTACTCTGAATTCTTATTCATACTTCTAAAATTTATCATTCTACCTCTTCTTTTAAGGATCCTTCCCTTTCGACCACAATCTGTTCAGCCCATATTTCACAAATGTTTAAAATTCATTGCTTCTGTCTTTAGCTCTCCATAAGCCATTCTTAGATCTGATCTCCTCATTTATAAGGTTTACAGTATGATTTCGTTTATTTGCTTTTGTTTTTTTGCAGGCTTTCAATATTGCTGTAAACAGAAATACAAACTGTGTCCTTCATTTAACTGTGTTAAATTATAAGGTCTTTGAACTATTTATGTGTACTAGGAATGGTTTAGAGTTGAAAAAAAAAGCATTATCATTTGCATAATTCATCCTTTTAAGTTTTACTTATATATAAAAAAAAACACCGCACACATTTAGGTTTATGGTAACTGAACAATAATTCAGTAATGGCAATTTAACTATAATTCTGAGACACTGTATAGTAATTCAAGCAGTATGTGAAAAATGCCACATGAGGTAATTTCAAGAGTTGGGAGATTATTTTTAGATGTGGCAATCAATTGGAGTCATGAATAAGCATGTCTCTCAGATGGAAAAGATTATGTTTAAATGTAAGAGGCCATAGCATTCCAGGAAACAAGCAAAATGTGCAAAGGTGTGGCATATGGAACTCAGGATGAGGTGGTGAGCAGCCTAATGCATTTGGAGAAAAGTTGCGATAAATATTTCATAATGTAAAATTTTATACAAGTCAGTCTGTATTCACACCATAAGTCATCTCTTATTTTCTAAGTAACACTTGTAAAATTGATACATTCAGAGAAAATCCTCAAGCCCTGCCTTGATTCCTGACTTGTTTCTTAACTAAAATGATTAACATATATAAGATTATAAATCATATTTCCCAAAATGTCTAAAATAAAAAGGAAAAACAGCCATTTAAAAAGTGTCTTGCCTTCACAGTGTTGGTTTTTTATGGGATCAATCTCTCATAACAGTTCTAGAGGTCTCAATAAGACTATACGTTTCAATAAGAATCTTTAGTGTCATCTTGGTAAGTGAATTAATGTCAGTGGATACCATATAAACCTCTAAAATTTGTGTCCATTACTTAAGGAAGGCCGTTGATTTTAAATTAAGATCAATGAAGATCTAGTGGACTAGAAGGACCCCTTTTCTTTGTCACTGCCATTCACCAAATTTTCAAATCAAATAGAGAAATCAATTATTATTGCCACCTTTAAGACAGAAGAATGTGTACATTTATCAGTAAGTATCTTATCTTAAAAAATCAAGATTTTACTTGATTAATTAATTTCTGCTTATTATTTGGATTCCACATTCTCTTTGGCCACTTCTCCAGGATCTATACCTGAATGCTCATTTGACTTCAGAAGTTACAACCATATTGTAGATGATGACAAAAAGTGGTAGATCGCATGAGTGAGGCTGCAAATTTTATTTCAGGTACTATCTGGCATTGTCAGGTATAACTCTGACCCATTTCAAGCACTACTCTCAGCATGGCCCATGTAAAGTTAAAATAAAATAATTGAAAACTGAGTAAGTTTCTTTATATTTGTTATTAAATAGATTTTCCTTTGCTAACTTTGTTCAAAGTATTTCTATTTTCTAATTTGGAAATGACCAAATGGGTGAAGAGAAATTTTCTCTATGCTCACAACTCCTTTTTATAACACTTCTTCGAATACTCTTTATTCATTTTTACACTTCAGATGCCCATTCCTTTACAAATAGAATATGACCTCCAAGCATGAAGGGTATAATGTCTACCCTTTTAAAAATAATGGACACAAAGCCAAGGTTTCTGGAAATACATTTTGAACTGAACTGTTCTTGTTATGTAAAATTTTGAGCATAATATTTTTATTGTTACTCATTTAAGGTACTAGAATGAGTGGAACAGGTTATAAGTCAAATTTTTTAAAAGGGCAAGAATTTCTATTTTAATATTTAAACTATAATTTTGGTATAATAATTTTTACGTTGACCAAAGTAGAATTACAAATCATTCACAGTAAAATTTTAGATATAGAGTGACATTGTCAAACTATAATTTTGCAGTAAACCAACCTACAAACCGTTTATTGCCTTGAGTACAAACTATCAAAATTCCTTTAAGAGTTAGGATTCTAATGTAATAACTAACAGTAAAAGATCTGAAACATAGACTTTCTTCCCCTTTTACTGTCCCCAAACTCCACTGGAAAGAGGAAAGGAAAGGAAGTTGGTCCTGAAAATGAGTCTGAATATTCCAACTTTGTTTCCAACTTGTCTGTAGCATGGTAGCGAAGAGGATGCACTCAGGAAGCAGGGATAAACTTAAGGATTAATTGGTCCTTAGTCTAGTTGAATATCCCATTACTATTCTCTGACATTTGAGGAGAAAAGTAGAGACTGATGTTAGAATTGGTGTTGGGACATTGCACACCTCAATTCTAATCACAAATTATTTTATAACTTATATGTATACATGTACAATTATATATACATATATAAACTTCATAACTATAATTACTTTATAAGTCATTAATTACATTAAAAAAAAGAAAAAGATACTGGTCCAAAAAATTAAGGGCTGAATTTGATATTGAAACAAAACAAAAACAAAAATAAAAGGCAAGAAATTCCTGGGTAGTTGTTAGTTACTTTGATTTTTTTTTCCCTTAAGATAACATGATGTTTAAACACTAATCAGGAACTTTATATTTGGATGTTAAGATCCTTAGAGGCCCAGATCACAAGGGGATTCATTGGTTATGTTGGCTCTCACCATTCCTTTCTAAAACTGTGCCTATATTTTTCTATATGTTAACTCCTTGATACCTGTGGACAAGATAGTTACCTAAGGTATGAATCCACTACTTTCAGAATTTTAGATTATTGCTGAACAAAGTTCTTTCTTTACACAGCACTCAGATTCTCAATTATTTGACACGAGACAGCAGTAGAAGTGAACCTTGCAACTGAAACTCTAGGAGGAAGCTACTTAAAGACTCACCCAAATTACTCTGAAAAACAGATACATATCAATCTTTAGAAGAATAAGAAATCAGAAAAATATAAAGTCTTATGGAATATACAAGAATGATGTGAGTGGCCAAAGCAACAATAAAATATGCTCGTAGGGCATTTTCCTGCATGCAGCCAAATAGGTTCAATCCCAACACCCCATATGTCCCACACTCACCCTTCAAGCACCACCAGAACTAATCCCTGAGCACAGAACTAAGAGTTAACCCTGAACACCATTGGGTATGCCCTCCCCAATTCCAAGAGAAAATAAGAATGATGTGACCACAGAGTACTGAAAAAATTCTGAACTTGTAACTGAAAGAAAACTGAACTTGCAACACAGTCTGAAACGCATACCCTGTCCAAATACTCACTACAGAAAGGCTACAGAAAAGATAGGATTTTAAAAAATTAATTCAGAAGTTAAGAAATTGTACCCATGATGTTTTCTAAACTATATTTGACTAACTGTTTAAATATGCTAGGCAGTTACTTTATTTTGACATGAGAGGAGAAAGGAAAGAGTAAGAGTGAAATGATGCAACTTATTGTATATCTGTAGTAACATAGGGTATAGCATGTGCTTGTGTTAAAAACAGCTTTATTTTAGAGACTGAAGTGATTAAAGAAGTCCCTTAATACCTATGATTCTCTGATTCTGGTGTATTGCCAATTTTGTGTTGCTTGTTTGTTTTTAATACGTAAATGACCTTTTAGTCACTCTCTATTGCCCAGCTATACAGTTCTCAGAGGAATAGAAAATCCTAAGAAAACAGTATTGTTTGGGGAGAATAAGATTCAAAGTCTAATGAATCATTAGCTTTGTCTAAGCTTACTTAAACTTCCTACCCCAGGAGAGTAAATGAATTAAGAGGATTCCATTCCCTCTCAGGAGTCATTAACAAATCCTTTTGTCAGTATTTAAGGAAATCTTGGTAATAGAATTACTAGCATTCATAGTTGGATTAACAGTTTACAATGAATGTTCAAACAAACTACATCAGAAAACTCACTACTAGGAAAATATACAGCATGCTTTAATACCTTAGGACAATTTTTTTTAAGTAAAGGCATGATATCAGTAGAATCTAACTCAAATTTGGTCTATGAATGAAAATAAAGAAATAGATTTCTATGTATGTTATAAAATTCTCATAAATCAAACATTTTAGATACTTGTATATTTTAATATTATATTTCCTACCATTTAATTTGAATTAAACTTTGTTTAGGTAACTTGCATTTTCTGAAATTTGTTGAACTTAAAAAATATAACAATCTTGGCATACTAGGAAATAGAAACATTTCTCAGTCACAGTAGTTATGTCCGTTACCCTGTTTTTCATTTACATCCTAATTTGAGATTCTGTTCTTGATTATGTGGTACATATTGGTTAAATGTGCTTTGTAAAAAACAATAGTATAGAGTCTAGAATTATCCTACTTTTCAAATAATATTCTCTATATATAATTATACTGTCTATATCATAAAATTTGCTTATATGTCGATGAATATGGAAAGCTTTATGCTGAACAAAATGAGTATGAGGGACAGGGATTGACATTAAAGGATCACACTCATTTTGAGGATATAAAAGATAGTATGATAATATTATCCAAATACTATATAAATAAGTGCAAGAAATCCGAGTCCATGGTAAGAAGCTAGCCACAAATAGTGGGGGAGTGCAGTTAGGGTAGAGAAAGGACCACTATGACAATGAGAGTTGGAAATGATCTGGGTGCTATAAGTAGATAAAGTGAAACACATGCTACCTCTTCAATAACAATATTGCAAACCATAGTGCCTAAAAGGTAAACAGAGAGAGTGGCGGGGATAGAAAAAGAAAGAGAGTGGTAAGAAAATTCCTTGGGGGGCCCGGAGAGATAGCACAGCGGCATTTGCCTTGCAAGCAGCCGATGCAGGACCTAAGGTGGTTGGTTCGAATCCAAGCGTCCCATATGGTCCCCCGTGCCCTGCCAAGAGCTGTTTCTGAGCAGATAGCCAGGAGTAACCCCTGAGCGCCGCCGGGTGTGGACCAAAAACAAACAAACAAAAAAATTCCTTGTCAAAAAGGAATGGAAGGTGGGAATATGGGACGGCAGAAGGGTTAGCTGGACAGAAACTGAGAATTTTGGTGACAGGATATGTGCATTGGTGAAGAGATAGATTTGGACATTGTATGACTGAAACTCAATGATGAATAGCTTTGTAACTGTATCTTACAGTGCTTCAATTAAAGAATTATTTAAAAATACTATATAATATACATAATTCAATTAAACATTTTCTTCAGATTAACCTCCAGATATAATTACTTAATAGCTATTTGTGTTATATTCTTCCAAACATTGTCAAGAATCAGTCAAATATATATATATATTTGGTTTTGGGGCCATACCAGGTGAAGCTCAGGGGTTACTCCTGGCTGTGCGCTCAGAAATGGTTCCTGAGCTCCTGACTTGGGAATATGGGATGCCAGGGATTGAACCCAGGCTCCTCCTGTGTATGCCACGTACAAGACAAATGCCCTACAGCTGTGCTATATCTCCAACCCCTATCAGTTGATATTTTGGAACTGCATTATTGTCCATGATATTAATGGACAACCTCAAATGGAAGGTATAAAACACCAAAACAGTAAGCACACATATAGCTATTTGAATATTAAGGTGCCTATCTTAGCAATATGAGGTAGGTGTACAGAATTTAAAGCCTTTTCTACCCAGTCAAAAACTATCCATGTATTTATATAACAATTATACTCATTTAAACATTGTTTTAAAAGATTAGCAGGAATATGTGATTACATCTTATACTAATTTCACTTTGCTTTCTTTTTTTAAATAATTTTTGAGAGCCATGTGAATTACAAGTCTTTCACAGTTATATTTAAGGTACATAGTTACAATAAATTAGGGCAAAACCCTGCCACCAGTGTTGACCTCCCTTCACCCCTGTTCCCAGCATGCATTCCATTCTCCCTCCCTCCCGAACTGCTAGTATAACTGTTCCCTTTGTATATAACCTGTTGTAGATCTTAATTCTCTTGTCCTTGTCTTTGGGTTTGGTATTTAGGCCTGATCATTATTTATTTCCACTCAATATTCATATGACTACTTTTTTTATATATATAAAATTTTTATTTAAGCACCATGATTACAAACATGATTGCAGTTGGGTTTGTCATAAATGACTGTACTTCTTATAGCTTTAAAAAGTAGAAAATATATTATAAAAATGATTTCCTGGATTAAATCATATTGAAAATCATAATTTCAAGATAATTTATTGAGATTCACAAACTAATGGTTAAGTCCGAAATCCAAAGACTGTGAATTTCATTGGGAGTTTCGTTTCAACCAGAATTGAACCTAACATGTACTAACTAACCTAACAATACTACTGCCTCAATATTCCACATTGTCTCACAAATAATGACTACTGCCATAGGCACATAATTGTTTCACAAATACCATTACGTTTGTATGGAGTTTGTAAAGTTAATAGAATTATAAAAACAAACATTAGCCTTAGGATAATAAGTCTGACTTAAGGATGAGCACAATAAAAGTAAAAATTAGTTAAAGCTCTTGTTTGAAATGTAGTGAAAGTAAGAGAAATGTCATTCATTTGACTATTGGTTTTATTTGTCTTTAGCTTATTTATTATGCATTTGTTTGTTTTAGCAAACAAGTCTTTTTCTTTATGATAAAAATCTTTTTGAAAATATTCTATCAACTTTTCTTTCTTTCTTGGGAATTTTTATAAAATAAAATCTATAATTTCCTAATCTTAATTAAGCCATCCAGTAATTGACAGTACTCTTTTTTTTTTAACAATGCTCTTAATGATAGTGTAAAATTTGCAATAAAATTTCCAATACGACATCCACCAAAGTTTCAACTTTTATCACTGCCCACAAGTCCTCACCTACAGTCTCCATTCCTTGGCAAATTTCAAAGTTCTGTTATTTTTGCTTATTTGTTATTCTCTTAGCTCTTTTCTGAAATACTTTGTATTTAACTCCTCATTATAGAATTCTATAAAGAGAATTGAATTGAACAAGTCAGAAATATATTAAAGTTCCTTCAGTATCACAGTTAAAGTATTAGGATTCCTCCTATATATTTATGCTATTGAAAAAGATCGATGTTTTCCATTTAGTACAAATCCTGGCCTTTGGTTTTCACACCATATATTGTATGAATTGTACAATTTTTATAATTTTTTGTAAAAATATTTTACAATTTGAAATGATCATGCTATTTTTAAACATTTCTACATTGAGCATAAGCAATGCCAGATTTTACTTTGCTTCTCTTTACTTCTTTCTTTGAACTTTCTGGCAGCTTAATGTAGACTACTCCCTTTCTCCATAGAAGTTTAAGTTTTGATCCTCTTAGATAAGTTAGGTATATTGATCTTTTACCTATTTTTATTGAACTACTGTGATTTTCAATACTGTTATTGAGTTTATGAAGCAGTAAATTAATCTTTTCATCACACTTACATTTTGGACACAATATATTTAGGAAGATCACTTATGACTCAGTGTCATGCAGATTCTATTAAAACTTTTTGGTTAGATAAATTTCCAGGATTTGAGATCTTATCTGAAATAGCCACCATTCTATTCTATCAATTCATAACTCATCATTCTGAAGAAACTTTCAGGCTATCAATAGTAATTGGACCATAATAATATTTAATTTAAATTTTAAGACAGATTGACATCTGATATCTGTCTTTAAGTCCACTTTCTACATGGTGTGGAATAACAATAGTGATATCAATAAACACCCAGTAATATGATTTGTATAGAAATATTATGAGCATTGTTCATCATACATTTAGGACAGATCAAATTATAGATGCATTTAGAACACATTAGCATTTAATATTCCAAAGATCTTATTAACTGCAACCCACATAGCTCATAAAATCAAGTTATATATCTTAACCATACATAAAAAAAATCAAATCTGTTCTTGTCATAGGGTTCCTAATAATTTTGTATTATAATTACTAATTACCAATAAGTATCAGTTTCTTCTATTGTAACACAGGGAGAAACTTAATTGATTTATATGTAAAAACTACTAGGTATTTTGTAATTGTCTTTTAAGTAACACAAACCGTAGATTATTAAAATGTTTTTATTGTTAAAAAGAAAGGCCCTTATATGGCATAAAATGAAATGTGATCATTGTCAAAATGATCTGGCACCATATTGGGCAAAAAGTATTAAAATGCTGATGCAAATTAAGTTTCTATCAGTATAAAATAGTGTTCAAAATATAAGATAATTTTATTAAAACAATAACTTCTGAATCTTCAGATAAAGCAAAAATAAATTTTATAAATATATATCCTTATAATTTTATTTAATTTTATATAGTTATAAATAATTACATTGTTCATTTGATTATCTTACACTAGGTATGATTTTAATCTATGATTAGGAAAATACAAAGGTGATATGTATATATAGTCAAAATTATGTGCAATTTTTAAATTAAAATGTATTCTCACTAGCAAATTATTTCATCATAAAATTTTAAAACCAATAAATATACAGATAATAATCTGACTTAGAGACTTCCTCATGACATCTGTTCAAGCATTGCAGCAATTTGAAAACATTCCCAATTGGATAGCTGAGAAACAATTGGTTCTCAATTGGTTTTTTGCAAACTAATATTTAAACATTAAGTTGGATACAAATTTTCTATTTGCAGTGGATCATAGAACAAAACAGTAACTATAAATCTATACAGGTAGAACACACAGTAGATTTAAGAGATTAACCTAGAAGAAAGTTACAGGAGGTTCTGAGAGCAGCTTCTCACTCAGTTGGGCTTTTTTGGCTGATCTTGGATCCTCCATATTCTTCATCTTCTCCTCCTATGGTCATCTTCGATGGAAAGGCCTTTGGTTCCTAGTCCTGAATCTCTATGGGGGTAACTGCTCATCTCCCTACAGCTGGTCTCTCGCAAATGGAGTTTTCTTTTTGGCTTCTACCCCATCAATGACCTCGATAAGCTATTGCAGGTTGGGGAGTTGAGGTCCTCGTACAAAGCATCTTTGGGAGATGATGGACAGTGGGCCTCAGCCTTTGGGATGCTGATTAGAGTCTTCAACTCTCTCACCTTCACTGCCTGTTTTCTGTCCCACCTGATAGCTCCTATGCCAGATTCAGAACAGAAGTTATGTCTACTGATGTTCCAGTGAAGGGCACTGCAAACTCAATTTAGTTCAAGTATGCTGTGATGGTAATCACCCACCAGAGGGTCTAATAATTCACCATAGTTGGTATCTTGCCATGTTTCTGGTTTGCTGTTTCAGTGCCAGTTGTAAAATAAAATCCATGAGTTGTTAGATCACCCCAAATGCATATTTCTATCCCCAGGTGGATGGGTCTGAAGAAGCAGGTAAGCTAACTGCGAAAGATTAATAAATCAAGTTCTTCATGAGGGTCATGGAATCTCATGGCTTCTTGCTCACAGTCTTCTTATCACACTAAGCCAGAACACTCTTTATTAACCCATTCCCAATTATCTAGGAAGGATAAGGTCAAGAGAAAGACAAAAGTACCTATCCAGGTGGGCTTTTACATATCAAAACAGAGATTCAAGGGAAAGGGAAAAAAATGGAGAAACTTTTGTTTTGGATCAATAACTGTGTGTTAATTTATACTGTACCTTTAGATACAGCATTTTATTTGATCACATCAACCAAACCAAGACAATTATTTATATTTTAAATATTTGAATAGGACCTAAGGTTCATAAATGTAAATGATTTGTTCACAGTAAGTGATTGACTGACTTAAAATTAAATCATTCAACTACTATTGCCACAATAAGGGAGTTTATAAAAAGAAAGCAAGAAAATTGCATATTATAGTAACTGCTGCTAGGCTATCAAATTTCATCTTTTTTCAAATTCTTTACCTTTATATCTCACAACCATTCTTACTATTCTGTCACTGGGAGATCCCCCAATTTGGAGTCAATTCCATATCCTCAATTGTGACAGGCTGAGAAAGGCTTAGTGAGATCTGGAGAAAATTTCAACTCTATTTCCAGAAAGATAATATAAGCACTCACTAAATCTGGTGTTTTCAAACATGAAGGGTATAAAGCAGTATTAAAGTCATGGGTAGTAGGGGAGAGAGATGGGATGAAGGACTTTTAATGTTCAGGAATGGTGCTTTCTTTCACTGAGAACACAAGGGGATAAAAATGAAAGGGAACCAAATCAAATGAATCTCTGCATTTTGAAAAGAGTAAAAAATAGCTACTTATACATCATTTATAAATACATGCCAGCTGCATATTGATAGTAAATGGAAGGAAGCAACATTTAAATATATTTTTGTAAAACTAACCACAAAAATGCATGCTGTATACAGAATGCTCTGTAATGAAATGCAGAGCTTAAATCTCTGACAGCAGTTGCAAGAGCAGCAATTTATAGAGAACAACAATTTAATAAAAATCTCTAAATATTCTCTCATGTTGGAGCAACTGTTTTAAATTACAATAGTTTTGGTGATTTCTTCAACAAAAAAATATATAAATTTGATATGAATCTCAGTTTCAACTTCCATAACTTTCCATTATAAAATTCAGTGACACTTCAGTAGTGATATAAAAGACCTGACATTTTAGACATCAAAAATCACAGGAAGCAGTAAGATCTATAGTCAATATAGGTGGACCTAGATGCTTATGTCAAAACTAAAACTCATTTAGTTTTTCAAAGTAATATTAATAACAATGATTAAATGTTGTTGAATTTCCTATGCCAACCACTAAATGGAATAGTACAATATAGCTCTCAGAAAATTCTTTCAAAATCTTATGAGATAATACTATTATGACCATTTTTATTTTGCTTTGTTGGAGCCACACTCAGTGGTGATTTGGGGTTATTTTTGGCTCTTCTCTCAGGCATCACTCTTAGTGGGATTGGTGGACCTTATGGAAACCAGGGATTAAACCTGTGTCTGACTCATGTAAGGCAAGTTTCCTACTCACTGTTGTTCCATCCTCTAGCCCTAGTTATTACAACCATTTTGAAGATGAAAACCATAACAATCAAGTTTAAATAAGGTCTAATGAAAACAATTTCTCACTAAATAAGATCTATTTAATGTTTCAATTTTCATTTAAAAAAATCTCTGAATCGTCTGCAAATGTTTAGAAATAAAGAGATTAAAGAGATTAACTTGTAGTTAAATGAATCACTTGATCCCATAAGAAGAGTGATATTGAGTGCTTACAATACTTGTTTCCTGAGTGTTAGGTTACTAGCTGTCAATATTCAATTCTCAGTTACAGAATCTGATACAAAGAGTTTTTAGTTTGTCTTAGCTTCTGGGTAATACATAGCAGGGTTTAGGACTTACTCCAAGCTCTACACTCAAGGATCACTCAGGGATGAAATGACAGAGACCAATCCAAGGTCCACATGTGCCTCACCTCCTTATTCTGGCCCCAAGGTGCAGTATTTAAATAAAAAATTATATATCTAATTGTCTGCTTCTGGGGTTCAAAATCTAAATAAGAACATTCAAATATTTCTTCTAAAGTTCCTCATTACAATAGTTCTAGAATGACTTGAGGTCTTGCACTAAGACAGTGAGTGAAGAGATATTAAACTTAAATACATCAAATCTAGAGTTGGAGAGGCCTAAGAAATCTTCATAGACAAGGTACTAGAAAACTGACTGTAACAAAAATACTTTGTTAGAATTACTGTAAACTACTTGAGCAACTGACATATATTATTCATAATAACAGAAAGAGGTACTAATGCAAATCTGTCCTTGCCTATAGAAGATTAGGAACTGTTAAGTTAATTATTATCCATGAAAATATAATAGTCTTCTTGCATATCCAAACACTAACCATAAAGTCATTTTGTTTCTTTGGCTTGGAGGAAACATCTTGTTTATAGTTTTTTACTACATCACAAAAATAGTGTCCACCATATAAAACAGCTATTGTTTATTTCATCCCCTAGGACATAACATGGTACATATATTTTGAGGAAGGAGTAATTGACCATCAATTCTGTCATTGCATATTTAATATTGTTGCAAATTTAAAATAATTGTAACTAAAATTTTTACTAGTGCGAAATATTATTAAAAGATAGCTTTACAATGAGGAAATGGGCAATCTTTAAGATGAATTGCTCAAGGTTGTTTTATTCCTATAACCCAAAGCACAAAGAAAATCTGACCCAATTTTCTGTCTCAAGTTACAGGGTATCTAATGCCTTAAGTTGGAAAGAGAAAACAATGCATTTGCTTTGTCCTGCAACATTATATATTTTACCTTATATTTTATATGTTTTAAAACTATAAATTACACAATATATGACACATTTGATATGCACATTCATATCACCATCTCAAAGAAAATTTTCCACCCAAAAATGAAACTACACTATATCTATATATACACTCAAAAATATGTAATTTAATACAAAATTTATGCCAGTTTTGTACCTAATCTCTAGTAATAGTTTAAGTGGATTCTAAACTCACCTTTCACCATCAACTTCTGCCTACTAGCATTTCTCAAAATGGCCTTTATTCCTCTTACTTGACATTCAGAAAATTCTCACATCAAATGAATTAAATTTTTATATTTACTACCTTGATACAGATAATATTTTGCTAAAAAGTTATTATATTTTAATAGTTTTAGTCACCACGAAATTACAATGGTTTTCATGACTGGGTTTCATACATGCATTATTTAATGCCCATGCCTTCACAAGTGTCTGCTTCCCTCAACCAACAAATGCCCCTGCATTGCTTCTCACCTAACAGTCTGCCTAACCAGGCAACTTTTAAATATATATGTAAGTAAAATATATATTAAAATCATTCAGTGATTACATTAACTCTCAGCCTCTGCTTTTACTTTAGACATATCTAGAACTAGGACTATAATGGTTTATATTTAAATTATATTTCTGATCATTGGATGAGTGGCATCTTTATTTCAAAATTAGTACTAAGAGGCTTTTTATAAATTATCAATACATGAAAGCAAAATTCCTAGAAAAACTAGGATATTCACAAAATAACAATGTAAGAAAATAAAACCCTTTAACATCTATTTTTAATATAAGATAAAATGTTTTAATTCTAAAATTATTTCTACTTTTTATTTAAAATTTATGCTTTTGGGGCCTGGGAGATAATATTGCTGGTAGGGTGCTTGCATTGCAGGCAACTGACCTACTAAGTTTGATCCCCAGCACCCCAAATGTTATACAACTCCTGTTGAGGTTTATACCTGCACACAGTGCTAGGAGTAAGAATTAAGCATAGCCCTGTTTGGTCCAAAACACACACTTTTTTTACTCCATATATATTTGGTTTTGGGGTACACCCAGCAGTGCTCAGGGCCTACTCCTTGCTCTGGGTACCATATGGGATTCTGGGGATTGAACTTGTGTCTGTCCTGGGTCAGCCACATGCAAGGCAAACACCCTATTGTGCTACCGCTCCGGTCCTAAATATTTTATTCTGATTCCTTTATCACCCCTAGGAAAAATCCTTAAAAACAATCGATTAGCTCAATATTTCCCTTTTCTTTTAGGGGGCTTCAATACCTGCTGTCCTAAGGGTTTACTCTGGTTCTGTGCTACTCTTGGCTGTTATCTGAGGGGATTAATATGCAGTGATGGAGAGCATAATAACTTAATGCCTATAATATCACTCTAGCCCAATAATTTTATTTTATAAAAAATACCCCCACTTATAATCATAATTAATTGTTCTGTTAGCATGAGTTTTTAAAAAAATGTCATCAAAAAGAATGCCATAACATTTGAAACATGGAGCAGTTTTCCATGTCTTAAGCATCCTGGGTCAATGGTACTTATTATGGTAGTTAGCAAGTTTATTTTCTATAAAGTAGTGAATAAAAAATACAATGGGAGTTACTGCCTGCTGTTCCTCCTTTTGGTTTTAATTTTAAGAATATAAGTAATACCTTCTTAAAAGTGATCTTTATATTAATCTATTTTAATATATACTCTTATTATATACAAGTATATACTCTTTAGTATATGTCTCACTATTTCTCATAAACATTTTTTCACCTATAATAACACTATCCCAAATCATTATAGCAATCTATTTATAAAACCTTATAAGAAACCACCTAATACAGACTTGTTGTACCTGTAATATCTCTAAATCGTTTTCAGTTTTTTATTACCTTACTCTTTATGCCTGCTGGTTCCTCTTATTAATTTATTTGTGCTTTTTATGTGGTACTGTTTTTTATGAGCCCAATTTTTAATTACCTTAGTAAATATTTTTATTTTTACCAAAACATCACTCAGTTATTAGTCTTTCATCATCCCTAGAGATAATGCAAAGATCTAGTCATAAACTTATTTTTTAATGAAACTACATAACACAGCAGAGTGGAAAACTTAGTATTTACATTGTGTAAGTACTATTAGCAGTGTCTGAAGTGTTCTCAAATTCAGCAACACACCTGTAGAAAATTTATTTGCTTTGAAACACACCCTACTTAATATATTCCTTGCCTCTGTTATGGAACTATCCAAGTTATAATAAATTTTTCAACTCTGGTGTGCTATAGTATAATATTTTCTCTCAAATATCTTAACTCTCATATCTAAATGTCACATTTAATCACTTAATATTTTCACCTACAATAAATCAAATATCTCTTAATTACTGTTCTGTTTTTACCTTTTTTCAGATACCATTCCACCTAGCTACTGAAGCTGACTTTGAAACTAATATAGTACAGAATATTTTCCTGATGAAAAAGTAGATGGTTCTCATTACCAAAAGAATTAAAATCAAACACTTGATTAGCATACCAAAAATTTGAAAAAATATACCACATAACTCTCAAAGCCTCATCTTCAGCTTCTTTGTCATTATCTTTAGATTATATTCCCCACAACAACAATGCACTATTACATAATCCATCAATCACTACACTACATTTTTTAAATTATCATATGCTTTTACATTAAGCTTTTTTATTTTAAGAAACTATAGTGCACATGCATTTTAAATAAATAGTAATATAGTATAAATAGTGCACATGCATTTTAAATAAAGAGTAATATAGTATAAAAATATAAATAAATAGTAATATAGTATAAAATTATATTTTAATATATATATAATATATAATATAATGTATATAATATATATAATAATATATATAACACCAGAATAGTAGTTTTTATAATATCCAATGATCTTAATCAAATTTTCCTGATTTTATTTTACTTCCATCTTTGTATGTGAATATGTATATACACACTTGTATGCATGCCTTTATATACATGTTCTTAGAGTGTCTAGTCATATGGTACTTGGATCATACCTGGATGTTCTAAAACCAGATATTTATGACTAGAGAACTTTGAGTAATTCCATAATCAGTAAGATTTTTGCATTGTTCTTATATGATCACACACTCCTACCTCACATTTTTTCTTATACTCCTAATATCTAGAAAAGATTCATGAGTTCTTCAATTCCAAATTTTGAATTTAAATAATATATACATAAATAGGTGAAATCACAGAATGGATAATTGGCTTGTATTATAGTCAGCATTATTCTCTAGTTCCATCAAGTTTTTCTTTATATAAATAACTACATTTTATTTTTGAGAAATACACCACAATACAATTGTTAATATAGATCTTTAGTACACTGCACAATGACATGTAAAAGCTTAAGGACTCATTTTTTTTTAATCAGGAAAATTTGGGGTAAATCTTCAGGTATGTACCATTCAACAAATTACTTAACTCTTTTTATATATTATATAAAATTCAAGCTTTATAGGTTTAAGTAATACAAAAAATATAAAGTTTATGTTATAGATAAGTTATAGATAAGTTTATTATATAAGTCAAATTAATATAACTAATATGAAGTTTAATTATATATATATATATAAAGAATGTTTTGTGAAAAATTGTAAATGAAAAATTTTAAAAAATACCTAGTTTGTACCCTGGTATCACAAATAAAGTATTAATAGTTATAAAATTTAATTAAATCTCTTGGGTAAAGAAATTTCTCACAAACTCATAACCATTTGTTTATCCATGATTTGATTTTTATATGATACTACTCAAAGTTTTTATTTCTTCTAATTATGGTTAGTTTAATTCTACCACCTGTCATTTCTATATCTGGGGACAGAGCTGACTGAAATGTGCAGTTAAATTAGTGTGGAATTTTGAAATTTTCCAGTTCAAAACTGTATTTTGATATAATGAACAAAGCATATTATTTGGCATTTATTCATGTTAATGTGAATATTTCATTAAGAAATATTCTCATTCTCTGTCAATTAACCAGGTTCCTTTCCTTTAGTTATTTCTTTCTTCTTTAATGCAAAAAAACCTAAAACTTCATATGTGTAAGTACTAGCAAAACCATCTATATATATTTTTTTTTTATAAAACCTGCTAACTGAAGCAACTATACAGCATGAGAGAAAATGAGCACAAATGTTAGGTCTTCTTTGATACCTTTTCAACTTCAAGATCTTTTGAATACAGGTAAGTTCCTTGAGTACCTCAACAATTTCCATAGCAACTTAAAAATTTGGACAATGATGTCTATCTGTGATGCTTACTACATAATAAAGACTCTAAATATGTTTAATAAAATTATGAATTATTTTAGTAATTAAAAATTTAGGCAAGATCTTTTATTAACATTTACTACACTTATATTTTCTTTCTTGCTTTATAAAAACCTGCCAAAATAAATAATTTAATTTTCTAGACTTTTCATTGACATCTTATGACTTCAGAAATAGTAACAAAATTTTATGATCATAACCTAAATTTTTATGAGTGATTATATTTAACTAAAAAAGATTTAAAATTATTATATTTCGTAGTTCAGATATTGTAGTCAGAATGAGATTTGTTTCTGAGCCCTATCAGGCTGCATAGTAATAACACAAGATATTTATCTTTTAAAACCTCTAGTTTCCATATGTGCAATGTAAAATAATATCACTGAGTTTGCACATTTATTTTAATGTCCAAATGCACTGATTTATGTAGATACTTGTGTCATGCTTAATATTACCTTGCTTTAAAAAATACTTATATTTTAATATCACTGCAAATATCATGATTAGTAAGTAGGTAAGATACCTTGATAGAACAACCAACAATTTAAAACAAAATAAAATGACCTATTTTCTCTTAACTGATACTAATTAATAGGGTATTGGAATATGCAAATGTTTTCATATTTACATGGTGAATGGG
Organism: Suncus etruscus; assembly: GCF_024139225.1. Lineage (NCBI taxonomy): Eukaryota > Metazoa > Chordata > Mammalia > Eulipotyphla > Soricidae > Suncus > Suncus etruscus. The sequence goes on along the minus strand of NC_064853.1, from coordinate 82,304,532 downwards.
AAAATGGTGGTATTCTGTGTTTTAACTACTACTTTTACTAATTATTATAGTTGTTGCAGAAATGATCAAAATTAGATGTGCTCCAAGTAAAATAATCATTGTATCTGATTCTATATTTATTGGATAACTGATAATAATGTCTTTGGAACTTTAGTATGTTCAATAATTCAGGTACATTTTAGCATCAAAGACAACCATTTTATTATATATAATTATTCTATATATTATTACATGATATGTATATTATGTATTATATATAGATTATTATGTGTTATGTAGTAAGAATAAAATGTTGATACTGATAACAAATATTTGAATTGTTCATATATTTTACAAAATGTACTCTTTTATAAAAACACATTCTCACAAGACAGTTCACTTTTTATATAACAGTTATTAAATATATAACCCAGTCATTCGTTCACTTTTCCAAAGATATCAATGACTAATTGATATGGCTTACATTAGAGAAAATTTCCTTCAGTTTATTTTCTTCTAAAATTTTACCAAAATGATGAGTAATGCATAATTGTGCTATGAATAAAACAACATTGACTTCTATATCTCAGCATGAATAGCATGAATAGCACCATAGAGTTTAAAAGGTGCCCATAAATTGTGATGAATAGGGGCCGGCGAGGTGGCACTAGAGTTAAGTGCTAGCCAAGGAAAGGACCGTGGTTCGATCCCCTGGGTGTGGCTCGAAAAAAAAAACAAAAAAAAAATGTGATGAATAAACTTTAAGAATAAATCTATATAATTGCATAAGTGTTTTAATGCGGTATGCGGTAAACAGTAATGAGGCATAGTAAACCAAGATAGGAGAGACAATAAGAAACCTTGTATCTCTTTGGTCAAGGGAATTCCCTTTCTAATCTTTCCAATATTTACTGTGCCTATGCAAAAAGAAAAGTAGCACAAATTAATTTTTTTGTAATTGTTCTTATTGCTTGTTTTTACAATTATATTTTGTTACATTTTTTAAAAATATATATTCCAGGGGCTGAATGATAGCATGATGGGTAGGGTGTTTGCCTTGCAAGTGGTCAACCCAGGTTCCATCTCTGGCATCCTATATGGTCCCCTGAACATTGTCAGGAGTAATTGCTAAGTGAACAGCCAATAGGTACTACTGATAACAAACAAATAATTGATGCATATCTTAAAATAGATAGCTAGACCTAACATCACTGATTCTCATTTTAACATGGGTCAAGGATAATAAAAATAATGAAATGCATCTCACTCATTTATAGAAAGATTATCTTTCACAGTGGCTTTATCTTTATGGATGAATAATTTTGAACTCTGTGGAAGAATACTTTTCAGTAAAATGGTAGTGCTTTTGAGTGTTAGGCAATGCAAAATAAGTGTGCTATTTATTAATTATGAGTTATTTATGGTATTTTCAAAAATTCTGTAAGCAGCTCAATTTAAAAATTAAGGAAGAGACAAATTGTATGAAGTTATTCTGGGAACAAAATGCCATTACTGAAGGTATACTTTTTCATTTGTGGAAGTAATAAATAGTTCAGAAAGTCCTTTTCAAATTTATCAAAATGTCATCTTCAGGTACTGGGTTGGAAAATTAGGAACTGTCGGAGTGTGTGACTGCTGAAAGGTGTCACTGTGTGCAGTAGCCTATCAGTTCTTAGCTTCTGGCATAAAGCAAAGATGTTAATCATTAATGTTGAGATTTAAAATGTCAGAAGTTGTTAGCATAAAAATAAAGGCTAAGGGTTGAGATTTGAATGTATTGTATAAATTCTAGCGTGCAAAAAGAAAATAGTGTCCAAGAAATTCTGAGAAAAGCATTTGAGTGCTGTAAAAACACTTAAATAAGTTACAATAACTGTAAAGCACATGCTCAGCAAGCACTCAATACTAACAGTCTACATTATTTTATCTTAAAAGATGGTTTGTCTTGTTTTATGCTTACTATAGATTAAAGGGTGGTGTGTTGCCAGTCCACAAAACTTTATTATTTATTCTCAGATATCTTTGTTGGCATGGATATGCTGAGATGACATAATTTTGCTTCCCCCATTTGACGCTCAAGGATTACTCCTGGCTATGTGCTCAGAAATCTCTCCTGGCTTGGGGAGACCCTATGGGATGCCAGGGGATAGAACCGCAGTCCTTCCAAGGCTAGCACTTGCAAGTCAGACGCCTTACATCTAGCACCACCGCTCTGGCCCCTAATTCCAAACTTGTAGGAACTTTGTCGAAAAATTCCTAAAAATTAATAAAAATAACATATTTCAAAAATTTCAGCATAGGGCAATAGTACAACAGGAAGGGTACTTTCCTTGGTTGCCCAGGTTCCATCTGCAACACCTTCTATGTGGTCTCTTAAACATATCTAGATTGATCCTTGAGGACAGAGTGAGTAGAAAGCCCTAGCAACATTGAACAAAAAAAAGCCTTCAGCATAACTAATAAATGTAACATCTTAAGAGTCTTACTCGCAGGGGCCGAAGAGATAGCACAGCGGTGTTTGCCTTGCAAGCAGCCAATCCAGGACCAGGACCTAAGGTGGTTGGTTCCATTCCTGACGTCCCATATGGTCCCCCGTGCCTGCCAGGAGCTATTTCTGAGCAGATAGCCAGGAGTAACCCCTGAGCACAGCCGGGTGTGGCCCAAAAACCAAAAAAAAAAAAAAAAAAAAAAAGAGTCTTAATCGCCCTAAAGTCTCTTCAACATTCTTCTCAAATTTCTTCTCAAATAGCCACCACACTGTTCTTTAAATTAAGAATGCAATCATCTGGGAAATGTAAATTGGTGCAGTCACTACGGAAAACAGCATGGAGATTCCTTCAAAGACTAAAAACAGAACTACCATATGATCCAGCAATCTCACTTCTAAGTATATATCGCAAAAGAAAGAAAACAGGAAAAGTTATCTGTATTCCAATATTCATAGCAACATTATTCACAATAACAAAAAGGAGAGCTATAAAAGATAGTTCATCTTCTTCAGGTAATGGATAAAGATGTGATATACTTATTCAGATAAATTCACCAATACATTATTCACATAAGTGTACAGAATCCTTCTATATAAAAATGACAACCACTTGTGGCATATTTGTAGACTTTGAAGACAGCATAGAAAGTGATATAAAGTAAAAACAAATTTTATTATGTAAGTTATAAAAGGAAAAGATTGAGATACAATACAGGAATTAAGGAGTTTGCTTTGAATGCCACCAACCCGGGTTTAATTTCCAGCACCACCCGGTTCCCAAATTATCACTGTGTATGGCCATTAAGACTCCTTATGTACCACAGGATTCCCATGGGCAAATTCCAGCACTTCATAGACCAAGTAAATGTCTCATTCTTGATTTCTTGTCTTAAACTATAAGCAGAGCTGGACAAGAGTTTCCCAAAAAGGGTCTTAAGAATTTCTGCACACCGCTTGGAGGGTTTTTCTTCATCAAATTATAAGAAAAATCTTTTAAAAGTAAAGTCCATCTAATAGAATCACAAAAACGTGGTTGCTAATGTGTAAAGGTAGAAGAATTAGGGAAAAGTTATTATTAAAGCCACCAGCTTTCACCTAGTATATGACTAAAGTTTGAGGATTAATTGTATAATATAGTGACAATAGATGTTAATGCTGAATTTTATAACTATTTTTAGAAATACAAAGATATGAAAAAAGTAATGCAGATGTTTCTTTGTTTTTTGGTCTTTTTGTTTCTGAGCATATATTGGGGCCAAAGTTGTGGCAAAGCAGTAAAGTGTCTGCCTTGCCAGTGCTAGTCAAGGACGGACAAAAGTTCAGTCCCCCAGGATCCCACATGGTCCCCAAGCCAGGAGCTATTTCTGAGCGCATAGTCAGGAGTAACCCCTGAGCGGCACTGGGTGTGCCCCTCAAAGAAAAATCATAAACACAATATTTATTATATATTATATATATACACAATATATATTTTGATATAAAAGTAATATATATTTTTAGATTCCATAAATTAATGATAAGTGTGACTATTTTTCTACCTTATTGAAGCATAGTAGACACATTAAATTATTAGGTCTTGAAAGTGCACAATCTGATTTTTTGATATGTGCCTACATGGTGAAAGAATTTTCTCATAAGTTAATTAACACATCCATAATCTCATCTTTACAACCTACCCCTGTTTTATATTTAAATATATTATATATTATTATATATTATATATTAATTATATATAAATATATTATATTTATATTTAAGTATAAAAAGAAGCTGAGAATGCTTGGGTGTAGCTCAGAAACAAAAAGACCAAAAAACAAAGAAACATCTGCACTACTTTTTTCATATCTTTGTATTTCTAAAAATAGTTATTTATATATCTTTAAAAGAGGGTGCATACTAATATCATAATTTATCTCTAGTATTTCAAGTAATCACAAAGTCTCACAGTTTCACTTGTAAATTCATGCCGGTGTATATTTAGTTATATCATTGTTTAAAAAAGTAAATGAAAATTACCTAACATATAACATAACTTTTATTATAATCTTGATGTCCTATTTTGAAATGTGTTCAAAGGATTTACTTTGACCAACATGCAATAAAATATGAACATTTGTTGTATGTATGTGTATATGCATATTTGGTGCCAGTAAATTTTTGAACACAGACCTTGCAAAGTTCAAGATATGTGTTCTAGCCTAACAACAAAGCAATAAATATTATTCATTGATATTTGTCCTCAAAGTTTTAATAATGCAATTAAAAACAATATTGTTTTAGATTTGGAGATATTTTGGTGACAGATACCAAGAAGAACAAAGCAATATTGTAAATAACATTTCTCATCTTTATTCTTATCTAGTTTATGTGAGCTTTATAGTTACTTTTAACTGGAGCAGTTTTTAGCCTGGGGATAACAATAAATCTATGACATACCCAAAAAGGACTGGTATAATTTTCAAACAAATACAACTGTTGATTATTTAAGAGAATTATTCTATCTTTTTTTTTTATTTTGGGCACAGTGAGTTATAAATCTTTCACAGTAATATTTAAGGGACATAATAGTAATGAATGAGGGGCATTCCCACCACCAGTGTTGTCCTCCCTCCACTCCAATTCCCAGCATGCATCCCTTTTCCCCCTCTTTTATCCTCGTAATGCTAGTGCAGCTGTTTCCCCCATGTATAGCTTGATGTAGATTGGTTATCATTTCTGTTGTTGTTGACCTTTGATTTTGTGTTCAAATCAGATCATTTTTTATTTCTACCACTCTAAGTATCTTTAAGGGGTGATGACACGCCCTGTGTAATCGCAGTTGAACTGGGACATGGCCTCCCTACAACTGACAACTGCCCCCAAGTATAAGGAGAGTTTTGCATTTACTGGGGGAGAGGGGTGTGGCAGAGTCTGGAGCAGAGCCAGTCAGTATATCACACCAGAAATATGAGATATAGAATCAGTGAGATGCCTCTCTCTCCTTTCTCTTTCTGTCTGTCTGTTTCTCTCTGTCTCTGTCTCTGTCTATCTGTCTCTCTCTGTCTCTTCTCTCTCTCTGCCTCTCTCTCTCTCTCTCTCTCTCTCTCTCTCTCTCTCTCTCTCTCTCTCACACACACACACACACACACACACACACACACAGATACACACACGCACACACAACACACACACGGCAGCTTGTCTCCTGGTACTTGCAACTTTGTGACCTTTGCAAACAACATCAAATAGATCCTTGCTATAGAAACATTGATCTGTTAGTCATAACTGTATAGGAGAAATAACTTTAAATTGTAATATTCTCTAATTACAATGAAATTTGTGTTGTTCTTAACACAATTTTCTTTTTGTTTGCTTGCTTGCTTGCTTGCTTTGGGGCCACACCGTTTGACGCTCAGGGGTTACTCATGGCTATGCACTCAGAAATCTCTCTGGCTTGAGGGGACCATATGGAATCAAGCTAGGGAAGCGAACCTCTGTCAGTCCTAGGCTAGCGCTTGCGAGGCAGACGCCTTACCTCTAGCATCACCGCTCCAGCCCCTGTTCTTAAACACAATTTTCATTCAAAATATGTAAATTGTTTTAACAACAGTGGATCATGAATACTTTCAACACTCTAATAGTGTAGTGTTTGTTGTTGTTGGTGGTGGTGGTTCTTGTTTTGAAGTCATACCCAGTGGTGCTCAGGAATTACCCCTAGCAGTGCTCAGGAATCATATGTAATGCCAGAGTCTGAATGCAGATCAGCCTCTTGCAAGGAAAACACTACATTCTGCTATTGTTGAGGACCAATAATGTAGTTAATCTGGATATAATTTATTTAAAATGATACATAATTTGGGGGGAAATAAAGATTGTGATTTGATCCGGCCTTGCATTAATCGAACTCTACCTATAGGAAATTTAATTTTTTAAAAGAGAATTCTTAGACTTCTGTTTTCTTATGTTCATATAAAATGCTTGTGTAAGAGAAATAGATTTCACATAGCCACTGTAATGCTAAATCCTTTTTTATCAGGAACTGAGAGACAAGCGACACTAAGAGTAAACTTGGAGCTAAGAGTTGTACTAATCCAGTCATAATAAATTTTCCAATTAACTCATGCCTTGCATCATCACATAAAAATATATATTAGAATACTACTTCATTGATAAGCCACCAGCAGGGATGTAAAATAAGAGTCAATTTCTATCCTATAAGTCTTCAGAAGAAAATATATGGGATATCTACAAACTGTTTAGGCTACACTTCATTAAAATATAAATGGAGGTCAGAATTCTTATCAACTATTATCTTAAAATGGTGAATAATTAATAACAAGTATCATATTATAGTATACCCCAAAATATGGCCACATTAATTGTTGTTTCATCCCCTTGCAAAAGAGTAATTGAACTCTATCAGAGAGTAAATGTTTCCTTCTTATATACAATCTTCACTTTTCATGTTCTTTTAGACAAAACTTTGTTTCAAGCATATACGTGAAGGATTTATTGGTTACTCATGCAGATATAAGTTAAACACCATTTATATGTATATTTCCTCTGTGTCAATTAGAGAGACTATGGGAATAAAATGGTACATTTATATAACATAGATATTCAGAGTATCAAAATGTTTTGTCATGTATATCATCCTATTCTATGACAAATGGAGAGAGATATACATTCTGAATCTATTTAATTTATTTAAAAAATCATATCAGTCATATGTCAGCCACTAATACTGAATATTTAGAGAAGGTATGTATGGGTAAGTCATCTTTTATTCCACTGAAAAATTATATAGCAGTGACGAAAGTATGCTAGAAATATTGCCTCATAAAGATAAAACTACAACAAATTGTGTAGCCTGTGTTACTTAGAAGAAAAGAAGTTAGCTCTGGAGAGCTAACTTGTGATGGAGAGCATCACATTTGGATTCAAATTTAGAGCTGCTACTAATATTGAACAAGTTTATGCTTTCTGAGATTCAGTTCTACTCACAAAAGTATAGAATCTAATTCAAGCACACAATAATGTGCTAAATGAATGGCTCGCCCATATTCAGTGTTCAATGTCTGTTTTTGTTATAAAGTCATTACCAAGTGAAATGCTAATATAACCATACTCATAATTTTTGACTTTCAATTACTTTCTCATCAAATTGTCCTTTTCTTTCCATAAGGAGTATTGCATGAATATGTTTGTTCTAGAAGAGTCTTCGAGTATAATAAAGTGATTCCATATTTCTAAATATGAATATGATTCCATTTTAAGTATTCTTTCCATAAGAAAAAAATACTTAGTAGAAAGATTACTTAGTAGAAAGATAAGAATAAACTTGTTTAAAATGTAAAATATTATGACCTTTCAGCTATTTATTGGAAACTTTTCCCAAAAGTTCAAATTTTGGTTGACTAGTGAGTGATTCTTAAACATTAAATGAAGCAGATTTTAAGTATTTTTAATGTGATCTACGCAATTCAGAATAAACTATAATCTTAGCTAAGATATCTGCATAATTCAATAGGGATTCATTCCAATTGTTTCATTATTGTGGAGAAGTACAATTTTTAACAATTCATATTGTTTTGGCACAGAAATAAATTACAGTGCTAAAAAGGCCCAGAATAAATATAATGACAGCATACCTCATTACTGAATCTCCATCTTTTCAACAGGTTGCTAAAGGGGAAAAAAACACCTGAGAAGTCCTTTCCCAATTCATTCCAAACAATGCACTCCTACTCATCAAGTAGATTCCTTTGGGGAAAGCACTGCTCATAATGAAAAAAAAAACATTGATTCACAGATTTTAAAATCATTATTTTCAAGGAATTTAACTTCAGATATTTATGTGCTATACACAGGTCCAATTTCTAGAGTTATTGACCCTAAAAGGACATACTAATGCAAAAAAACATGACAAGCCCATAAATGACAAGTACTAAAAATGGTTCCCAGCTCAACTACCAATATATTTTTTGTCAACTTTCAACTACCTTTTTTTTTCTGATTCATATGTGGGTGGTTTTAATATCTTTAGGAGCCTCTCTTGTTTAGCAATGTTCTTTACAGTATCTTTCCAGTGCTATTTATTATTTTGGCACCAGCTTCTATGTATGCAAATACTTTCTTACAGCATATGAAATTAATTCTTACATATATTTTTAAATTGGAAAAAGGTTTTAAAAATTGTTTGTGATCCATTCCCTCCTATAGTTTCAGAATGTGGTAGAAGTGTAGTTCAGAATTCTTTTACTGCAATACAGTCTTAATAAATAATTTAAAATGGTGCAAAAATTTTAATTCACAGATTTTTTTAGTAGATCAATTTACCAAACCACCATATTCACTAAAATCTCATTAACATATTCATTGTCATGTGTCAATTTTAAACAGCTTTTAGTTATACACACTTAGTGCTCTATTTTAATCCTTACAACAATGAAAGGAAGACATAATTAAACACCTTTGCAGGTGAGCAAATTGAGAAGCAAAAAGGGAGCAAAAGAATGTACAAGGTCATAATCTATCAATGATAGTTGGAATATGAACTTAGATCTGTTTACTTTGGTGTTTACTTTCTTTTCTATATGGCTTCCCTTCAAATAATCCTTTGTAGAAACTGAAAATGCTAATTATCACTTTTAAACCCTTTAATAAAATAATTTATAGTTCCATTGATATACTCTAATATATAAGATTAAACCATTAATTTTAACTGAGTAATTTCCAACTAGAAACAATTTTTTATTGACACCTCTTGGGGGATGATACTGGATTTCAGTAGATTAAAGCTGAAGATGATTTTTTTAAAAATGTATAATGAACAGTATAGACCTCTTAGTTCCAATGAAGAATCATTATCTCTAAATGTCAGTAGAGTCAAGAATGAGAAATTTTAAGCTAACTAAATACTTAAAGAAAATAAGGGGGCAGAAAGATGGCTCATAGGAATAGAGTAGGTTCTCTGTCTAAAGGAGACCTGGTTTCAAGCCCTAGCTATACTGAGTAGCATATAACAAAAGCAAAGAAAACAAACAAAACCAGAATAAAATGTTTCAGTACAATAATGTTTTATGAAAATTGTTATATCTCACCCTGGCATCGTTAGTCATTGTCTCAGGGTTTACCTTTAAGCAGTTTGTTCTAGTTACGGCACTGTGTTAGTCTTTTTGTTTATTGTGTTTAGGTATAGTTACTTCCATGCTACTATTGTATTCAATTTTCTATATTCCTAGCAGACTGTCAGTATCATGGAACTTGGAGGTGTGTGTGTGTGTGTGTGTGTGTGTGTGTGTGTGTGTGTGTGTGTGTGTGTGTGTGCGTGCATGCGCGCGCACCCACATTTGGCTGAGAATTCCAGGAACTTTGGTACTTGTACAAGAGGGTCAATAAGTTTCAGTAGATTGGCTTGTTTTGCTTATCTTCCAAGATAATGGTGAAACTGTGAAGCTAGGTCATTGCTTACAGAGCAGTGACTGTCTGTTGAGTTTATTTTGCATCAATACAAATATACATATTCACCAAATAATATCCACAAGAGTGAAAAAGTAAGAAAAAAGTGGAAGGAAAAAAGAGAAGAAAAATAATATAAAAAACAAACAAAACAAAACAAGAAAAAGGGATGCTGGAGTGGCAGGGTTTGGTGTTTCCCCCACTTTTTTTTTCTTTTGCATAGGCACATGTAAGTATTGGGGAAGAAAGGCAATTCCTGTGGCCTAAGAGATTCAGGGTTTCTCCACTCTTTTTTTTTGTTTTTGTTTTTGTTTTTGGGCCACCACCAGCGGTGCTCAGGGATTATTCCTGGCTGTCTGCTCAGAAATAGCTTCTGGCAGGCATGGGGGACCATATGGGACACGGGGATTCAAACCAACCATCTTAGGTCCTGGATCGGCTGCTTGCAAGGCAAACACTGCTGTGCTATCTCTCCAGGCCTGGTTTCTCCACTCGTGAAGCATACTGTCATGGGAACAACCACTGGCTCCATATATACTCATTGTCATATCCCAGGGTGTGTGTGTGTGTGTGTGTGTGTGTGTGTGTGTGTGTGTGTGTGTGTGTGTGTGGTGTCAGGAAACTTTCCTCTCTGTTGTGGATGAGAAAATAAGGCCACTGTAGCTAGCAATCTTGGTATTTGCGCAGGTCCTAGGACAAGGTCTAGGATAGAGTCTTTACGGTTCTAGAGATTCTGTTTCATCATTGTTGGTGTGTTCAGTTTTCTGTATCATGTGCTCTATATTTTTGCTCGTTCCCTAAGTCTGTCTATAGTTATAAATATCAATTCAAAAGAAGAAAGGGGAAAAAAGAAGAAAAACATAACAAAAAATACCAGAACAAAGCAAAACAAAACTAACAAAAAAAAAACCCAACAAATACAAAAAAACACAACAGTATCAAACAAATAACAAATAATAACTACAAGAACAAAAAAGAAAGAAAGAAAGAAAGAAAGAAAGAAAAGAAAGAAAAGAAAGAAAGAAAGAAAGAAAGAAAGAAAGAAAGGAAGGAAGGAAGAAGGAAGGAAGGAAGAGGAAGGAAGGAAGGAAGGAATAGGAAGGAAGGAAGGAAGGAAGGAAGGAAGGAAGGAAGGAAGGAAGGAAGGAAGGAAGGAAGGAAGGAAGGAAGAAGGAAGGAAGAAGGAAGAAGAAGAAGAAGAAAGGAAAGAAAGAAAGAAGAAAGAAAAGAAGAGAAGAAAGGAAAGAAAGAAGAAAGAAGAAGAAGGAAAGAAAGAGAAAGAAAGAAAAAAGGAAAAAAGAAGAAAGAAAGAAGAAAGAAAGAAAGAAAGAAAAGAAAGAAAAGAAAGAAAAAAGAAAGAAGAAAGAAAGAGAAAAAGAAAGAAAGAAGAAAGAAAAAAAAAAGAGAAAGAAAAGAAAGAAAGAAAGAAAAAAGGAAAAAAGAAAGAAAAGAAAAGAAAGAAAGGAAGAAAAAGAAAAGAAAGAAAGAAAGAAAGAAAAAAAAAAGAAAAAGAAAGAAAGAAAGAAAGAAAGAAAGAAAGAGAAAGAAAAGAAGAAAAAAGAAAGAAAGAAAGAAAGAAGAAGAAAGAAAGAAAGAAAGAAAGAAAAGAAAGAAAGAAAGAAAGAAAGAAAGAAAGAAAGAAAGAAAGAAAGAAAGAAAGAAAGAAAGAAAGAAAGAAAGAAAGAAAGAAAGAAAGAAAGAAAGAAAGAAAGAAAGAAAGAAATAGGGCTGGTATAGCAAGGTTTTGTGCTTCTTTTTATTTTTTTCTTCCTTTTTCTTTTTCTTTTCTTTTCTTTTTTTTTTAGCATAGGCATATTAAGTATTGAGGAAATTAAAAAGGAAATTCTCTTGACCTAAGAGATAACAGATTTCTCCACCCTTAAAGCAAACTGCCATTGGAACAACTACAGGCTCTGTACACATTCGTTTTCACACCCCAAGGTCTTTTTATGGTGCCAGGAAACTTTCCGCTCAGTTGTGGATGATAAAATCAAGCCTCTGTAATTAGAGATCTTGGTATTTGCACAGGTGATAGAACAAAGGCTAGGATAGAGTCTTTCTTTATGGCTCTAGAAATTCTGTTCCTTCACTGTTGTTGTAATCAGTCTTCTTTAATTAGTGGTCTTGGTTTTTGCACAGATCCTAGATGAAGCCTAGGATGGAGTCTTTCATTATGATTCCAGAAGTTCTGTTCTGTTGCAATTGTCAAAGTCCGACCTGTGAAATTAGAGATCTTGGTCTTTGTACAAATCCTAGGCTGATGCCTAGGCTATGGTCTTTCTTATGGTCCTAGGATAAGTTCTGCCCAGTCATGGTTGTCAAAGTCAGTCTTCTATAGTTAGCGATATTGGTTTTTGCACAGATCAAAGGACAACGTGACTTGTGATTTCATCTTACCATTATATAATCATTATGCTTTTATTTAGAACTTTGTGCTTTGGAACATATAAAATATTTTAGAGATATATCATGCAATCTTGAGAATGATATGTATTACCTCTTTGGAGTTAAACTTAATTTATATTTCTACAAAATCTTTTCAATTACACTTTAAATAAAAATTAGTCTGAAAATCTGAGAGAATATACAACAGGGAGGATGTTTGCCTTGCATACATCATACTTGGATTTGATCCTTGGCGTCAGATGTGGTTTAATGAGTACTAGAGTAGGAGTAAACCTTAAAACAACTAGATGTAGCCAAAATAATAATAAATACTCCCATATTATCTGGATGCTATGTCCATTGATGTAGTGTACTCCTAAATATACTACTAATATTGTATTATTAATATCTCTTAAAGTTTTATAATATTTTATATACATTTGGGTTCATTGCTTTTAAGTGCATATAAATTATTGACAGCTATGTTTTTGTTATATAGTTTTCATATTGTGTTCACCTTATTTTGACAAAAAGTCTGTTTAATAAGTGTATTTTTTAATTGTAGTTTCTTCCCTTTTCCCTGTTATTTTCTAAATTATCTTTCTTCCCCCCCCCCCTTTTTTTTTTTGGTTTTTCTGGGCCACACCCGTTTGATGCTCAGGTGTTACTCCTGGCTAAGCGCTCAGAAATTTCCCTGGCTTGGGGGACCTTATGGGATGCCAGGGGATTGAACCGCAGTCCTTCCTTGGCTAGCGCTTGCAAGGCAAGCGCCACCTCACTGGCCCCTGAATTATCTTTCTTAACTGTTTGCTTTTCACTGTGAATCCTTAAATTGAACATGGTTCTCTAATGTGCATACTAAAGACAAACCATGCTGTTTTAGTCACCCATCCACTCTCCTTTCAACAACTTAATCTAGACCATTCATACCTATGGGTTTTTTTTTTTTGGTATAGGACTTAATTACTGCCTTTTTATGTTTTGTTTTCTGAACCCCATATGAATTTATGTGATCTAAAAAAACTGCAGTAATAATGGCTAAAGTAAAAGATACCATTCTAATCCTTCTAAGATGTAATGAAATATTAAGTCAAAAAACAATGACTAAAATGATTGGGGAATTTATTATGTACAAACTTGCCCCAGTCTTGTCATTTGAGTCCTAACAGCACAATCGCCTTCAGCAATCAATTTACCAAAATTAAATTAGTGTAAAGTCTGCTGTGCTCTGATTAGACCATATCCCACACACTATTGCACATGTTATTTTTGCTCTGAATTGCCCTATTTACATACACATGACAAACATACTAGTTTATGTTTACTATATTATAAATGTTTCTCCTTAACCAATAAAATGATACTCCAATGACATTAACCAAAAGTATTGGATTATGCCATTTGCTTAATGATTCTACATAATTTATAGTTGTGGATTACAATTTAACTCACCAGTAATAAAGAGAACTAATAGACATTTATTTTAATCACAACAAAGACATATCTAAGAAAATATAGTGCTAGAAAAACAGAATAGGACAGATAACTTTTATAAGAGTATGGGTAATACACTAAAGGGAATTATTAGTGCTGTATTTTCATTAACTGTGAATTATAATCTTAAAGAGAGATAGAGATTGCATACAATAAAGCCAAGAATCCCAAAGATCACTCCTGAACATACTCAGCACATATATTCAGGACTGATGGCTCAATTTTCAATTTCAGATGTATTTGGGGACCTTCTCAGTAAAGTTCAGTTGTAGACTACAACTGTAGGTGCTTTTGTCTCCATGCTGTATATGACATTAGACTTTGTATTCAGGTAAATAAGAGTCAAATCTAATGTTCTCACTTCTTACATATGCAGTGTTTTAACATCTTATCTATATTCAAATTATCCATGTAAACAATGTGTATATTATAATTTAAACTTTATTAAGTCACATAGTAGTAAATCTTTAATAAAAATTAACTAGAATCATTATCATCATCATATAGTTATCTACCAAATTTCTTTAGTAAATTATTTTCCTCAATTTCTAGTCTGCTTTGAATTATCCTTTACATCTAAATATTTCTTTAATTAATTTATTTCTCTAATGTCTGATATTACAATATTTATGAAAGGCATGATCATTGTCATTCAGACTTTTACTGAAGACAATGAACACTGAACAGTGCTTAGTAATGCTTGCTTTTTAGTCTCAAGTAGTTTATAAGCACACTCTACAGTTGTTTAAGAAAAATACTTCTGAGGAAACTCAATTCCAGGGCAGTTTATTAAATTAAGGTGATACGAAGTGTAAATAAGTGATTGAGTCTGAACTTGAGCCAAAGTTCTTTCTAGGACATAAATATGCCTTCTAGAATAATGATGTGAGTAGGAATAATTAAGAAAAATAGATACACTATTAACCAGTATTTCTTTTATCAGTGCAAATAATGTTAGATTCAGTAATATATATTTAGATCCTAATTTGTTTTAGGTTAGTAGTTAAACTTGAGTATTTTAACAATGAGTTAGTTTCAAAAAATTACATCACAGAAATTTTGATCTCACATAATTTTGATACTTTCAAGTTGTTCAGATAGCTAAGTATATATAAAACATGTTCCATATGTTCATGTCCAAACCTTTCGTGTTTCCATAGAAAACATACATTTGAATACATATGTGGAGTAAATGTCTTTAATGCATCCTACTTGAAAAGTATAATTGCTGCAGTATAACCTGTATCTCTTTTAAAATCAGCTTTTGTTCCAAGAGCTGTGATAGCCGAAACAATTGTTACATAGATGTTGACTGACTTTAATGAGTGATTCACTGATCAATGCATAAGACTTTCCATTCTCTCTAGATTATTTTTGTTATGTGTTTGTAATATGGAAAAGATAGAGCTCCATTTAACTTGGGACTTACATATGAATAATATGTTACCTGCCTCTGCTATATATATGACATTAAAGATGTCTATAAAATGCAAAGGTTAATTCTTATTTCACTAGAATATTTACTACATTTCTTTCCTGCTGTGATCTTAGGATAGGATACTTGTAAAAAAATCATGTTAAAAAAGAAAGAAGCCTGTTTAGCAATTAAGTACAAGTCAGTAAATTGTAACAAAATACTTATGACTTTCAGGCATAAGCAGTTAATTTAAATATCTATATTGAGATGTGAAAGTATGATGAAATATTAAACTGCATATATATACAACCACACAGATATAAGAGCTCAAATTATGGCAGCTGTGAGAGAGACACATGGACACACACACAAAACAAAACTAAAACATCCAGAGCACCACAAATAAACAGCAGCAATATGACATCAACATTGAAAGATAACAATGATCTACAATTTGTAAATCAGGGATATATGCATCACCACCATCAACCTTTTATAGAAATATAAAAGTATCTTACTGGCAAACTGTGGCTCAAGCTATATTTTAAACTGCTTCTCTAAAAGGTTATATGAGTGCTAAATGATTCTGGTCATACTCACTTGCTTTTAAATGACTCCCACATGCTTAATATTTTTGACATGCTTTTTTATAAGCCAGGTAGATGATTATGTCACACAGTGACATTTTAGTTCTCACAAATAGAATATTCAGCAAAGAGAAGTCAGCAAATAGAAACCACTGCCACCTGCTTATTTGGTAAACTTAAAATACAAATGCCTTGTGCTTAATACACTTTGTTACATCAGCTTATAGATTACCATTAACTCTGTAATATGGGAATGCATATATCTTAATATTGCATGCTTCAGAAATTTAAATTATTCTATTTGCGTTTTGCTTTCCTTGGCATCTTCTTATGTGCAGTGGATATTTCTCATAGTGACACTAATGGTAAACCAACATTACTTGTACAAGTACAAAACAAAGGCAATACAATGGAACTCTAATAGTGGCTGCAGTGAAACATGTACCTATAAAGATATCAAACTGTATTTTATACAGTTTTATAACATGACCAGTGATTGATAGAATTATATATAAACCAATTAAATGTCTTATGAAAAAAGAGGTAATATGTACAAGAATATAATGTGTATACTAATATATTAATAAATGCATTTGGAAGAAATATAAATAAGTAAATAAAGATACATATAAAATTACACTTAGATCTAACTTGGGTTACTGAAGAGTAATCAGGAAAAAAGAGAGTAATTGGTAAAAGGAATCAATTTTGATTGATAAAATTAGAGAAAGAGTTATGTATGATATGTAGATGCTGGCTTATAATAATATATCCCTTTAACTTGTAAAGTGATAATACAGCATAACCACAATAAGATTGTATTAAAAATATCAAGAACCAGAGTGAGTACAACAGGTGGGGTATTTGCCTTGCATGTTGCTCACCAGGGTTTGATCTGCAGCACTCATTAGTTTCCTGGGTACCATCAGTACTGATCCCTGAGTACAGAACCAGAGTAAGCCCTGAGCATCACTGGATTGCCCCCAAAAAGCAGAAATAATTTAAAAATCAGAAATAATAGAAGTTTAAAAATTATTTACCAATAGTATTACTTTCACATTGCTACTAGTTTATTTCTCTATTGGAAAAAAAGTAGCTGTGACGTCATCTACACACAGATCAAAAATGTCAACTATGAAAATGGATAGATCTAATATCTTTCAATAACTTTAGTTAATATGGCAATTTTATATAAGCTTGAGAATAGACCTTTACACTGTGAATATATAAATTATATATATATGAAGTACTGCAAGAACAAATTAAAGGCATGTTATAAAGCACACACAGATACTATGTTACAGTGGATGATTTAATAAGTTCACATAAAAAAAGAAACACTTTATTTCCATGGAATCAACACCCATGCCTTCATACTCTTGAAACAACCTGGAAAAGTGATGAGCAAGATTTATCATAAAATCAGCTCAATTTATTTATTAATTTTTTTTATTTTTGGGCCACACCCGGTGACGCTCAAGGGTTGCTCCTAGCTAGGTGCTCAGAAATCACTCCTGGTTTGGTGGACCATATGGGATGCCAGGGTATCAAACCATGGTCCAGTCCATGTCAGCTGCGTGCAAGACAAATGCCCTACCGCTGCGCCATGGCTCCGACCCCAATCACCTCAATTTATGTATTTTTGGGGGGGCACACCCGGCAGCGCTCAGGGGTTACTCCTGGCTCTGTGCTCAGAAATCACTACTGGCAGGCATGGTGGGACCATATGGGATGCCGGGATTCAAACCACTGTCACCTTGAATAGGTTGCTTGCAAGGCAAATGCCCTACCGCTGTGCTATCTCTGCGACCCCTAAATAGCCTCAATTTTGTAGCACCTTTATTTTTGAGTTAAAGCAAAAAAAAAAAAAAAAGCAGTTTAGATATCTTCTTAACCTGGCCTGAATTTTCCAAATCTACACAATTGAAAGTGGACATGGAAATTATATGATGACATAAAAGGATTGCATGCTATTTCCAATTAGGAATAGACTACACAACATGCCTCTTAAATTAGAAATAGAAATACTCTAGTATTTAAAAATTGGTGAGGCCAGAGCAGTGGTACAATCAGTAGGGCTTTTGCCTTGCACATGCCTACCTAAGATGGACCGTGGTTTGATCCCTGGCATCCCATATCATCCCCCGAGCCAGAAGCAATTTTTAAGCGCATAACCATGTCACTGGGTGTGACTCATAAAGAAAAAAAATGGTGCTAAAACATTGCATGCCTAAAACTTAAATCTGAATGAATTTGTAATTCACAGGGTTTTAATAAAAATTAAAAATAACAATAATAATATTCAGATAATATTTTTGGTAAGTCACTATCCTAGAAACCCTTGCAAGATTCCAGACTGCTTTTCTTTAAGCTCAGTAGAATGGGTTCATAATGAGAAATTTCTTTTTTTTTTTTAATAAAATAGTTATGGAACTAAGTCTTACACAGAGTCAATAAAAGAGAGATGTAGATGAGTACATCTTCATAATTCCAGATCTGGAATTAGTTACTAAATATAACTAAAAGATAACTAAAGAATATGAGAAGCAGTGGAATCTATCTGCAAAGGCTGAATTTACTTCTGGTTGTTAATAACTGCCATGGCATTTTGGCTTATGATTTAAATATGTATAATCATAGCATTATACAGTATATTTATTTATACTGTTAACATTACTGCAAACTTATTTTAAATTAGAAATACAAGAGCTGGAGGTCTAGCTAAATAAGCTGTATGCGTACTGTACATGTAGAAGTTTGCATTTAACCCCCAGTGCCACATGGTCCAACAACTAAATCAGGCAGCAGCTACTGAGCCAAACATAGCCTCTGAGCACTCCCAGGTGTGGCTCAAAACAAAATAAAAGTTTGATATATAATTTAGGTCATTGTTCTTTTTTTAATTATTAAAGTTGTTAATAAATTTGGTTAAGCATAATTATTGGCAAAGGCCTCAAAACAGATTTTGAAATGAAACTGTCCATAATTCTATCAGATTTTTTTTCCTGTAGGTTATTCATGCATTTTTGTGTTGTCACATTTATCATTTTGTATCAGAATATTAAAAAAAAGTTTGTTTTTTTTTTGCTTTTTGGCTTTAAGTATTGTTTTTTTTGGCAGGGATGTGATGAGAAATAAACCCTTTTCAACTGTTAAAAAATAAAAATAAAACAAAGTTTTAAATAAATTACTCACCCCAGTAAGGTTGCCAGGCAGTACTTTGTAACAAATATGTATTTATATCTGTGTTAATTGTTATTGTTAATATTACTGAATAAAAAGTATTTGAATCTGAGGTTTTGGAAAGGTGGACTAATTCTGATATTTTAATTTTTATACTTTTACTAAAGGGATAACTAATATATGCACCATATTTTAAAACATTCCAAGAGTGTGAATCAGACTTCCAACTAATGATTTAAAAAAGAAAGCATTTACATTTTAAGTGAATAACTTCAAAGCAAAAGCCTTGTATTAACCATCCTTCCCACTCCCCAACACCCCTTTAAGATGACAGCATAGAGCTTTTGAAAGAGGCAAAAATCTCACAATAACAAAAGGAGAGCAGACAATAGTACTATTTTGGAAACAAAATACAGCAAAACAAGACATAAAGTACATAGCTAAGAAATTTAATTCCTCAGTTGGCAGTAGAGAAGGTCAAAAACCAACCCAATTTCACTGCAGAACTTCAAATATCACAGAAATTGGCTGTACAAATAGTTGAAAGGGTGGCGAATACAGGTCCAATAATAGTAGAATTGTTCACATGTCTATTTCAGAAGCAGAGTCAGAATCTCTCATCCCCAGAACTCAAGGTTCTTACAGAGATACCATGGTGACTTGCATTCAAAAGTCAAGCATACTGTGAGATTCCTAAGTTTCTTTTCCATGCGATTTCCTTAGTAGAGCTAGATTATTAAACCTCATCTTTCTTTTCCTTGAAAGTAATACAAACAGATTCTCATTTTAACAAAGTATTTTTCAATATTTTAAATTTTTCCAATGTTTTAAATATTTTAAATTCAGTGCTTACTATATTCACAACAATTATCAGCAGTTGATAAGACAATTGATTTTCTCTTATTTCAGACAAGACTAAACTAAAGTAAATTAAATAATTTCTGTGGCTGACCTCTTTTCAATACATAGAACCACGTAGAGCTCCCCCATGTGCCACCAGAAATCACCTTGATTATAAATCAGGAGTAGACCCTGTGCAGCTAAATGTAGCCCACAATTAATCAAGCATTTAGTTGGAAGCCCAATAGAGTTGTATGAAATATCTCAAGCATCAAATATTTAGTTATTTAGATTTTCTTTTTGTTTTTTTCATAGTAAATAAATAATTATAATTATTTATAAGTAATAATTATAATTTTTATTAAAGTTTTAAGTTGCCATTGGTGTTCATTAGATTCCTTGTTAAAACATAATTAAAAGAACCTAGACACAAAGATTGTGATTGAGTGAAATTGAAATGACTCCCTGAAAAACTTTAACATATCTTCAAGTGATTCTACTAAAGATTGAGCAGACAATAGTAGGTATGTATGTATGTAGGTATGTATGTATGTATGTATGTATGTATGTGGAGAAATATTTGGAAAATACTTCATTAAATATTCTAATGTTACCAGCTTATAAAACAACATATATGGAAAATATTAGGAAAATTCCTCATATGAATTAGGTATATAAAATTAGAAAGTACCCTAAACTCAAAAATTTATCTAACACTTTTACTGAATAGTATTAT
The DNA here is from genome assembly GCF_024139225.1 of Suncus etruscus. Taxonomy (NCBI): domain Eukaryota; kingdom Metazoa; phylum Chordata; class Mammalia; order Eulipotyphla; family Soricidae; genus Suncus; species Suncus etruscus. The sequence continues at coordinate 82,283,983 of NC_064853.1, read as the reverse complement.
CAAATTAAGCCCTTGACTATTTCAGGAATGGTCTGGGAAATGAGGAATTTCTCTATAATTCTGAGAAAGTTCTATAAATGATATTTCTTATAGATAGGTAGATATATACCACACCATAATTACACTTCAGAATTTAGAAAAATATTGAATAGCTATCAGTTCTAATTCACTTGGAATGTCTCCTCTTGAAATTAATAATCCTTTTTATCTTGATTAAAAGAAAGTTACAAACTAAATTTGATATAAATTGCAAAGATTCTAGGCTCAATGCATTATACATGAGAATACCACCCTTAGATACACTCATCAGAGTTTGAGCTATTTTTATTTTAACTATCTTATAGGTGAAATTTTTAAGCATAAAATCATTTTGGAAACAGACAGGGTATAAATTATAAATAAATACACCTGAGAAAGACAAAATAAACTAAGTCATGCAGGAATAATTTTAAAAAGAAGGAATAACTGGGATCTAGAAATCTTCTATGGCAGATTTTTTTTTCAAACATAATTCTTTCAGGCACAGTTGGTAAGTACACCTGTCATATATGCTTCCAAAAATGCTGTTCAAAATGATAACATACTGAAAGAAAAACAAATCTTGGGAATACAAAATTAATTTGTTATAACCAGTTTTGCTTACACTTTCTCAAAATAGCCATCTGTACTAAAATGTGTACATAACAGAATGACTTGCTGCTGTACAAAAAGACTCAAATATATTTAGACCTTTGAGATTATAAGGGTTTGAAAGCTTGTCAGAAACATCTTTCATACTTACAATCAAGATTTCATATATATGAGAAAGAAATTTATGCAAATGAAAGCAGCAGCTTAAATAAATCCTGCTATAGGTCCATAGAGAGAGCATGGAGATAAAGCGTTTGCCTTTCATGCAGAAGGTCATTGGTTCAAATCCTGACATCCCATATAGTCCCTGGAGGCTGTCAGGAGTGATTTCTGAGCGTGGAGCCAGAAGTAACCCCTGAGCGCTGCCAGGTGTGACCCCAAACAAACAAACAAAAAACAAAAACAAAAATAAATAAATTCTGCTACAATGTTATTTCTCCTATTTTATATTTTGTTTGTCCCTAAACTATCCAACTATCCTTATGAGCTCTTACCTTTTAATTATTTAATTTCATAAATAGTTACCTAATGCTTTATGCAAGAATTTTTCTGTGAGTTTCATTTGTATTGGTTCACTTAATATTAATAGTAACATCTGATGTAGACAGAATTTCTCCAAGTTACATAGCTACTGTGGAAAGCTGAATTCTGCATCCCAACAGTTTGGTTTCAGTTTTTGTACCACTGCATGCTTTAAAAATGGCTGAAAATGTAATGCCTCTCTAGATATAAATGCTGCCAAACATTAATACTCTGCCTCCAATGAAAATTGTGGTATAGGACCATCTCTATTTGTCATTTCAAACAAAATGCCTGAAGAATTTTCTGCAAATACTAGACATCTATATATAGAGACTTATTTTTATGAAAAAAGAAAATGCCTCAAGAAGTATACATGCTTCCTTAATCCTGAGAAACTTCTTTTATTTCATAATAGTTTAAGAGGGAAAGAAATGCTATATAAACATAAATGTCAACTATAAGGAGCATTTTTTTAAAAACAGTTAAATGCTAAAAGAATAAAGCATAAAGTAAAGCACAGAAATAATGTATTTAATTTAATTATTTATCTGATGAATTTCTTTTATTTTGTTAAAACAAATACCTGCCTGCATATTATATATTCTTTCTACAATATGCATGTAAAAAGTGAATAAAATATAAATATATAAACATATGATATATAAACATGAATATATATTTACATGGCTATTTATAAGAATACACAGTGAAACTAAATACACAAATTATTTTTAAGTGTTAGTTCTTTATCAAATTAGAACACTATGCAAAATATTCAATACTATTAAATTTGACTTATAAATGATAGTAATTTTTAAGTCAAATCTTATTCAAATATGCTATTCTAAAATTCCACAATATTCTTTTGTAATGAACATAGTAAAGAAAATACAAGCATATAAAATCTAGAAAAGCATCATAGTACAATGTAGATAATTTATATTTCAGTTTAAATTCTAACTAAGCTATATCATTTCTATTATTCTTCCATGTAATAAAATTCTCTCAGCTATCGCTGGTAGTATGCATTTACATTTCTTTTTCGGTTTTTCGGTCATACCTGGCAGTGCTCAGGGGTTACTCCTGGCTCTACACACAGAAATTGCTCCTGGCAGGCTTGGGGGGCCATATAGGATATCAGGATTTGAACCACCATTCTTCATGCAAGGCAAATGCCCTACCTCCATGCTATCTCACCAGCCCCAGCATTTACTTTTTTTTTAAGGTGGCTACTTGATTTGGCTTCAATTCTGCTCTATATAGAATCAGCTGAAATAACTCAGCTGGAGGAGCCATCTAGACTCAGTCCAGGTTTTGCTCTAGGATATTCTCTCTATTAAGATACTTGAGCTATCTCAGAGCCTGGTAAATTCTGGGTTTCAAAAAGCCACAGAAGACCTGAAATGTATCTCTTAGACTTTGTTTTTCTTAGATTCTAAGCCCCAAAATGCTAGTTTAGATATACTCTTTTAAATAAGAAATCACTATGGTTAGCCAAAATTCCAGAAAAAGGAGTTGGACTTTATCTCTAGGTCAGTAATAGAAAAAAATGTCCTGCCTTTAATAAATGTATAAATTAAATAAGATATGGGGCAGGAGAGATAGCACAGCGGTGTTTGCCTTGGAAGTACCTAAGTACTAAGGTGGTACTAAGTACCAGTACCTAAGGTGATTGGTTCGAATCCCTGCATCCTATATGGTCCCCCATGCCAGCCAGGAGCTATTTCTGAGCAGATAGCCAGGAGTAACCCCTGAGCATCACCAGGTGAAACCCAAAAATCAAAAAAATTTTAATTAAATAAAATATATGTTATTTTCACTTTTTTATCTAGAAAAGTTGATGCTAAGATTCAGATACTCATCAAAAATTTTAATTAAATAAAATATATGTTATTTTCACTTTTTTAGCTAGAAAAGTTGATGCTAAGATTCAGATACTCATCTTTATGTGTCATAGATAAGGTGAAAAAAAGAGTTCATAAAGCTAAGTGTTCATGTGTCGTGCATTGGAGGACCAGAGTGTTATGTTAGCACATGTGATTTCCTAAGTACCCCTAGAGCAGGGGTCTCAAACTCAATTTACCTGGGGGCTGCAGGAGGCAAAGTCGGGGTGAGGCAGGGCCATATAAGGGATTTCACAAAAAAAAAAGCTCCTCAAAAATCATTATTAACAGTTTTAATTATTTCTTCAGAACATGAATAGAACATTGAGTGAAGATCATGAACAGTTCTTCTGAACATGGCATCTTTTGCCTATTCCTTGCTGCCAGAGACTTGACAGTGCTGCTTCTCACAAATCTGAACCACATTTGGCTTTAGAGAGGAAGCAGTTGAGACTCTCAGTATGGCTTGAAGATGATCATCATTAAGTCTAGACCTGTACTTTGACTTATTGAAGTTCAATGTGGAGAATAACTTTTCGCACAAATATGTGCTCCCCAAAAGGCACATGGTGCGCTTGAACATTCGGAAATGCTCAGGGAAGCTGGGGGACAATTCTCTCAATAATTGCCCATGTATGTCTACTTTTCCACTAATCTCCCTGAACTTGGCTTTGAGATCAGAGTTGCATTGCAGGTCAAAGAGCTCCATTTGAAGCACAGGAGGGGCATCTTGCACATCAAAGGAAAAGGGGTCCACAAAAATTTAGAAAGTGGCTCTATGCTTTTTGAAGTCTGCAAATCTGTGATCAAATTCCTTCTCTAGCTTAAAAATAGCATCAACATATTTCTCACCACTGACTGATATGCCTGCATTCACAAGTTCCTTGCATGTTGGAAAATGGCAAAGGTTGTCTGAGAGAGCTGGGATTTCCATAACACAAGTTTTGTGGAGAATGCTCTCATGTTGTCATAGGCAGCACTGATAAGCTGCCCCGGGCATTTAAACATCTTGTTTAAAACATTCAGCTTATGTGTGATGTCAACAAGAAAAGCTAAGTCCATGAGCCATTTGTGATCACTCAACTCAGAAACAGCATTCCCATTCTTCTCCATGAAGGCTTTCACTTTTTCTCTCAACTCAAAAAATCTTTTCAGGACATTTTCCCTGCTGAGCCAACATACCTCGGTGACATAGAGCACATCTCCATATTCTGACTCCATTTCCTCTAAAATAAGCACTGTGCTTTAAGCCCTTGGATCTGATTTGGTTGATGCATTTCACAACAACAGACATCACATTGTCACAAGGCAGGCATTTACTGCAAAGGGCCTGCTGATGGATAATGCAGTGAAGAGCAATGGCCTTCTCTACACTCTCCTCTTCAAGTTTTTTTTGAACAAGTGCCACCAGTCCATTTTTCCTCACTGTCATCGATGGCACTCCATTGGTTATTATTCCAACAAACTTCTTCCATGATAAATCTGCATTCTCAATGGCATCACACAGATGCTGAAATATCTCATTAGCGGTGATCTGGCCCTGCATTGGAATTATTGTGAGCAGCTCCTCTGTCAATTCAAAATTGCAATCAACACCATGGACATAAATTTGAGCTGCACAGTGTCTGTTATATCTGTGCTCTCGTCAAGAGCAACTGAGTATGCATCAAAACATTTGGCTTAGTTTAGTAAGAGAAATAACTACATTTTGAACTATCCTAATAATGAGAATGTACGAGGGAAATAGAAAGCCTGTCTAGAGTACAGGCAGGGGTTGGGTGGGGAGGAGGGATATTTGGGACATTGGTGACGGGAATGTTGCACTGGTGATGGGTGGTGTTCTCTACATGACTGAAACCCAAATACAATCATGTATGTAATAAAGTTGGTTGAATAATAAAAAAAAATTGGGCTTTCTCACACAGTTGATGATAAATGTCACTTGACATGTCAGAAATGCACTCTGCCACAGTGTTGGCAGAAAGGCTGATTTTGCTAAACTTACCTTTCTTTTTTGGACAGATAATACTTGCAGCCTATAACATGCATTTTCTTTTTTAACAAACTCTCCTTCTGTGATTGGTTTCCCTGCCTTAGCAATCATCTCACTAACCATGTAACTAGCTTCGACTGATGCAGCATTCTTTTTGGTTGCTTTCATGAAGAAATCTTGTAGCCAGGGCCGGAGAGATAGCAAGGAGGTAAGGCGTTTGCCTTTCATGCAGAAGTTCATCTGTTCGAATCCTGGCATCCCATATGGTTCCCCATGCCTGCCAGGAGCAATTTCTGAGCATGAAGCCAGGAGTAACCACACACACACACACACACACACACACACACACACACACACACACACACAAAAGAAAGAAATCTTGTTGCCTCATTAGACATACTTTAAGACTGGCAACCCGCTTGGCTCTCTCATTTCCTTGATATTTTGCACATTCCTCAGCATGTTTAGTTGAATAATGGCGTTTCAAGTTGTCATCCTTGTGCACTGCAACTTTCTCTGAGCAAATAAAATATGTGTGGATGCCCCTGTGCTCAACAAAGAAATACTGTGTCTTCCACTTTTCCTAAAATTTTCTGTGTTTGTCATCAATCTTTCTCTTCACTACAGGCTTTGATGAATTCATGATGAAGGTATGGCAAAATCTAATTCTGTAATAAACTTCTCTCCCCTCTCTCCCTTAGGTCTCCGATAATGCAAGGGACAGCGAGCAGGAGCAGTGGAAATGATGTCTGTGCTAGGCTCAAAGTATTCGTGATTATTCGCTTACCGAATATTCGTAATAAAAAATTGCATTAGTAAGAAAAAAAAATTGAAAAAATTCTCATTAAACATTTGCATACCCGGAACAGAACTGCTCAGGGTATGTGAATGTTTACTGTGATTTTTTCCTTACTAACGCGATTTTTATTGTGATTATTCAGTAAGCGAATAATCATGAATACTGCGATATTTGAAGGCCGGCCGCAAGCCACAAAATGTTGTATGGAGGGCCGCAAACTGCCCAGGGGCCGCGAGTTTGAGACCCCTGCCCTAGAGTGACTCCCACATGTCAGAATGTGATTACTCTCAGAGCACTACCAGGAAGTGGCAGTTTATCTATCAACAAATATAAATATCCTGGATATGTTTAAATAAAAGTAATTTTTGGACACTATTTTTGACAAATATATTTTTATATTTATTTAAACCTCTTGATTACAAATATGATTGTTATTATGTTTCAGTCATATAAAGAACACCCCCCTTCACCAGTGCGACATTCCCACCACCGATGTCCCAAATCTCCCTCCATCCCACCTCATCCCCATCTGTACTGTAAACAGGCTTTCTATTTCCCTCATTCATTCACATGATTATGGTAGTTCTCAGTGTAGTTATTTCTATAACTGCACTCACCACTCTTTGTGGTGAGCTTCATGAAGTGAGCTGGGAGTTCCAGCCCTCATCTCATTGTCTCTGAGGATTGTTTCAAAAATGACTTTTATTTTTCTTAAAACCCATAGATGAGTGAGACTACTCTGCAGCTTTCCTTCTCCCTCTGACTTATTTCACTCAGAATGATAGATTCTATGTACATCCATGTATAGGAAAATTTCATAACTTCATCTCTCCTGACGGCTGCATAATATTCCATTGTGTATATGTACCACAGTTTCTTTAGCCATTCATCTGTTGAAGGGCATCTATTCACTATTGTGAATAGTGCTGCAATAAATATAGGTGTGAGGAAGGAATTTTTGTAATAATGCTTCATTAGAAAATTAAGAAAATTAAGAAATGGAAATACTAGCATATATGTAAATTAGTGTATGTTAAAAGTAGTATAAGATAGACATAAAATTGTCACACTCATTTGTGGGATATTAAAAAATATTTTGGTAATAATATCCAAAGACAATGAGATGAGGGCTTGGAGGACTGATTCATTTAGGAAGCTTGCCACAAATAGTGGGGAAATTTCAGGCTAGAGAAAACCACTCTGGCAATGTCAGTTGGAAATAATCACTCTGCACATAAACTGGTGATAAAAGGAGATGGTGATAAGCATGATAACTCTTCAGTAACTATATTGCAAACCATGGTGGAGAGAAAGAGAAGGGTATTTACTATAGAGGCCAGAAGGAGGAAGGGGAGAAGTTGGGTGTGAAATAAACTGAGGACATTAGGAAGGAAAGGTGTACTGGTGAAGGGATGGGTGACCAATCAGTGTATCACTGAAAATTATGAACCACTTTATAGCTATTTTATGATTATTCAATTAAAAATGTACTTAAAGATTTCAAAGCAAAAGTAGTATTCTAATTCCCTGAGTAATCGAATGTCTTAAAAATAAATTATAATTGTTCAATTGAATAGTTTTTTAAACCAAACAAAACAATTCTATGCTTAACATCATTCACCAAAAAAGTCATAAAGAAATAAAAGCATTTAAATAAAAATCAATTAAACCCAAAATTAAGACAATGTCAGTAGGCCAAGTAATAATAAGTTTAAAAAACCTAAATGACAGTAAATGACAGAGAGAGAGGGGGGGGGGAAAGAGATAGACAGAGACAGAAAGACAGAGAGACAGAGAAAGAGAGAGAGTGAGTGATATGTGGGCCGAAGCAATAACACAGCAGGTGTTATCAGCATTTGTGTTGCACATTGCTGTCCAAGGTTTAATCCCTGGCATTCCATATATATTCCTTCACCATTCACGCCCCCCCCATATTGAGACTGCCAGGAGTGTTTTTTGGGTGCAGAACCAGGATAAAAGCATGAACAACTCAGGGTGTGGTCCAAAACCCCAAAATAAAATAAAATAAGAGATTTTACAGTATGCAGTATTTTATAAAGAGAATTGAGAAACACGTGCATGTGAATGTATTCACATGAGAGACTCTAAAATTGTTTTAATTTTTTAATTGTAAAGGCCACAACCAGTAGGCTTAATAGATACATGGTCACTTCCACAGATGTGGGGGATGAGAGGTAGGGTGGAATATGTGTGCCAAGGGTCTACCTTGCAGCTGATAGGTGATATTTAAAGCTTTCCAATTTTTGATCTCTTAAATGTGCTTTATTTTGCAAGATAAAATTAAGAAGATAATATTTTCTATGAAGATAAGTGGAAATAGAAAAATATTCTAGTGAAATCATATTTATGTGGTTTGATCACATAAATACATTGCAATTTTTGAATTAAATGAATGATGAACAAAAAATCATAAAATTAAGTCTAAGCATAAACTGATATGCATTATCTTTAAAACATTAAAACACTGGAGAGAGAAATAATATTAGTAAGCTCCATAATTTCTAATTGTAAATCTTCAATATGCCTTGCTGGTTTACTCTGAAACTAACAAATATTGTTATTGAAATTTTAATTTCAACATATAGATATATATTTTTGCCATCTTAGCCAACTTTCAGATACCAGTTCCTGATTATCAGAACAGTGAAATTAATATTGAACTTTACTTAAATATTTCACTTTTCATTGTCTCATTGCAAAAGGAATAAAAATAAACTTTTAGCTTTATTATATATTTATTTATTTTGGTTAGGGGACTATATTACACAGTGCTCATCTCCTACTCATTGGGTCTGTGCTCAGATATTACTCTTGGCAGAACTCAAAGGACTATATACTATGCCAAGTATCAAATGTGGTTGACCGCCTGCAAGTCCTAGGTTAACGCACATGTAAGTCCAATTGCACCACCGCTCCAGGTCCTTATTTTAATCTTCTTTATATTATCAACATGTTATCATTTTTTAAAAACATAGGAGCATTCAAATTACTTAATATACTTATTCCTAACGTATTTCATGTTTCTAAATTAAAAATAGGCAAAATTGATCCTAATTATTAATTCAAGAGTGAAAATGAGAGACATTGATGTTCTTTTATGAGTTGTTATTTAATGAATTGTTATAAAATTTTTCTATAGTCCACTTTACCTCATAAATTTACCTCATAAATTCTGGTTTAAGCATTTTCACTTTTAATAAGTTTAAAGCATTTTGTAAAATTGATTTTAATATGTTTAAATTCATATGCTATTTAGAATTATATTATTTAGTTTCTGAAAGTTGGGGAATTTTCCAAAAAATTTTCTCCTACTTATTTATACTAATTTCCATTTTAATTCCTTTCAGATGGAAAGCATATTTTCCTTGGCTTGATTTATTTTAAATTAATTAATTCTAGTTTATGGCCAAAAATATGGCTTAGTCAATGTTCTTTAGACACTTGAAAATTGAACATGTTCTGTGCTTCCTGGATATTTTGCTATATATAGACATAGTCATTAAAGCAATTTGGCTATTTATTGTTAAACTCCTCTGTATTTTTTATTTTTCTACTCTTTCTTTTAATTTTTAGAATTAGGTTGTCTTTTGTAATTAAATTATTGTGTTCATTTATTTCTCCATGATTTTAGCCAAGTTTTGAATTGAAGAACTTGAAAATCTATTACTAAGATTAAAAAACTTAGACTTCATATATTCTTTTTTTTTTTTTTTTTTTTTTTTTTTTTGGTTTTTGGGCCACACCCGGCGCTGCTCAGGGGTGACTCCTGGCTGTCTGCTCAGAAATAGCTCCTGGCAGGCACAGGGGACCATATGGGACACCAGGATTTGAACCAACCACCTTTGGTCCTGGATCGGCTGCTTGCAAGGCAAACACCACTGTGCTATATCTCTCCGGGCCCTAGACTTCATATATTCTACTGATAAATTAATCCATATATATATTGGTTGGTTTTGGTTTTTATTTGAGGGAGACAACCAGAAATGCTCAAGTATTACTCCTGGATCTGCACTCAGGAATAATTCCTGGCTGTTCACATGAGACCGAATGTGATTATGGGGATCTAACTATGGTCAGCAACATGCAAGGCAAGAAACCTACCCACTGTTCTATCACTTCGGCTCTCCTCATATTTTAAAATAAACCTTTTATAATGTATTGAAAATATTAAAATATTCTTACTTTGGGGGCTGGGCAGTGGCGCTAGAGGTAAGGTGCCTGCCTTGCCTGCGCTAGCCTTGGACGAACTAAGGTTCAATCCCCCGGCATCCCATATGGTCCCCCAAGCCAGGAGCAACTTCTGAGCACATAGCCAGGAGTAACCCCTGAGCGTTACCGGGTGTGGCCCAAAAACAAAAAACAAAAAAACCCAAAAATAATAATAATAATAATAAATAACCCAAAAATAATAATATTTTTACTTTGAAACTAACATGGGTAATATCATGATGTAATTAGTCATTGTTTCAATATTTTGACTCGTGTAGCAACAAATCTTTTCCTATAATTTTACTCTTTAATAATATTTCTATATGATTCTACAGATGCCATATTATAGCATGTTTTAGAAAGAAAATATATTTAATCTTTTATTTATTTTGTTATTTTATAATATTATTCTTTAATATTTATTCATTTTCATTATTATTATTAATATTGGTATGATTGGTTTAATTCCCTTATTAGCTTTAATTTACTCTATGTACATTTTTATATCTCTGTATTATATGAAATTTTCCATAATTATGTTTTATATTTTGTCGACAAATTAAATGTCTGAATTTTGCCATTTTATTATTGTTTAGGGTAAATAGCACATATAGTTCACATTATAGTCTACTGGCAAGTAATATTCAAGAAATTTAATTGTGCAATAAGAATCTTCTAGTTGCAAATGTCATTACTCTCACTGCATTCTGCTATTCCTATGTATAAATATATATTTAAATGTATTTATATATCTACAGATACATTATAAAATTATCAGGGTTTTTTGTTCAGTTATCTTTGCACATTTTCCACATTCACAATCTTAGACATTTCAACATGCAGTTATTATTTTCAATGACCTTATTTTCTTTGTATAAATCTATTTCTATTGCGCTTAGTGTTTTTTCTGCCTCAAGGACTTCATTTATCATTTCTTATACAGCTTTCTAGTGATGATTGATTCTTTAAGCTGCCATTATTTCACTATAATTTTTGAAACATATTTGTTGAGTATTGAGAATTCTTGATTGACAGTTAAGAGTGTTCTGCAGATCTCTGCTTAATGCCTTCTCACAAGAAGATTTGGGTTAACGAAATTCTGTCATCATTATTTTTCATATATATCCATATTTTTCCTATAACTTTTTTAATTTCTCATTACCACTCATTTGAGCAATTTAATTATGAGGTAATTATTATTTTACACCAGTGAAACTTAGACCTCAAAACCTACCACTCTTGACCCAGTGGTAGGGTCTGGACTATTTAGCGTTTCAGCTAATGGTAATATGTGGAACCAGAGTTATTCTGATTGTGCTAATGTGTCAAGATTCAACCCCAGAGTCTGGTAATAATGTGCTCCACCCTTTTAAGCTTTTTCCATGAATCCAGTCACTTTATTTCTTGTGTTACTTGTGTAGACATAGATTGAGCCTCTCGAACGAGGATTAGTACAATGTATTCGTAATAATTTTTATTAAATAGGAAATTCTTTATTTAAAAATGATTTATTCTGGAAAAAAATTGTTTTGGGTTTTTGGGCCACAGCCTATGTCGCTCAGGGGTTACTCCTGGTTATGCGCTCAGAAATCGCTCCTGGTTGGGGAGCATATGCGGGACGCTGGGATTCGATCCACCATCTATCCTGGGTCAGCCTCATGCAAGGTAAACAACCTACCGCTATGTTACTGTTCCGTCCCTTATTCAGATAATTCTGAGGCCTCTAAATATTTCTCTATATTATAAATTCTGATTTCATTCATATTCAAACCTTTATACAAGGATACAGTGTATAGATCACTAATACAATGTTCAATTATCTAAATTTGCTTCTGCTCCATTTTTGTTTGGAAGTCCTCAGGGATTACTCCTGACTCTGTACCCAGGGATCATTCCTAGTCAAATTTGAGGGAACTCATGGGAGAGTCAAACACATTCAAGTCTCTACATTCAAGTATTAGCTAAGCCACTGCTCTGGCACCTTGCTTCTTTTTTAAAATAGCATTTAAGTATTTCTGTCCTCAAGTTCATGACTTCTCTTTAAAGATGCGCATCTTCCATTATTTCATCATTTTTTTATATTATATATTTGGATTTGTATGTTCAAGTGAGGTGTGGATTTTTATGGTTGTTTTGTATTTTAGGCCATCAACATGTTTGGGCTTCTACCTGGCTTGATACTAGGGAAGGAATCACTCTTAATTGTGCTTCAGAGACCAAGCACAGTTCTGGGATAGAACCCGTATCAGCCATGTGCGGTAACTGCCCTATCTGCTGTATTAGTCCAAGTCTCCAGCCATAGACTCAAACTTTTAAAATATATATCACATGTGTCCTATACTTAATTTTAGAAAAATTTGAAATGCTACAATAATATGTATTTAATTTATTTGATAATTCAATCTTTGAAAAATTTTTGTTTGTTTTGGGTTTTTTTGTTTTTGTGTTTGCTTTTGGGTCACACCTGGCAGCACACAGAAGTTTCTCCAAGCTCTACACTCAGAAATTGCTCCTTGCATGCTCAGGAGACCATATGGAATGCCAGAATTCAAACTGCCATCCTTCTGCATGTAAGGCAAACATCTTATCTCCATGCTATCTCTCCAGCCCCGAATCTTTGACATTTCTATATCAAAATTAAATGACTTTTTTTTCTCGATCACAGTCATATTATTTTTCATCTCTGTATGCAGGGCAAAACTTAATTGAAGGAAAAAAACCACAATTTTTACCTTTTTGGTATTAAATGTTATTTCAGTTCTATAAATATTCTTGAACTTTGTTAGAAGATATAAGTCTGTTAAACTATACAGAAAAATTTGGAGTTTGGGGTCTTGTTTTTATTAGTACAGAACAATGCTCAGTCAAGAGCTAATTATTTCTCACCATGGACTCAAGAAATTGTGAAGTGCCCTGTCATGTTCTTCCTCAATTTGAAGTGGAAGGAACTTGCAATGATGCCAATCTTCATGTGCACAACACTGCATATTTTAATATTTAGATCTTTCTTTCTTTAGTTTCTCAGTTTCCTCACATGCAGCTACTATTAATTATGCAGCATATTTGAGAAAGGATTTCTGACGATCTTTCAGTTGCTCTGCATACAACTCCCTTAAAATGTTCTTTATAGAATACATCTTGATCTTTCAAACTTTATCATTTCAACTCAGTCACTTGTAATACCTCTGTATTCTATTTATGCTGTGATATCTAGAACTCTTTTTCGGTCATTAGCTAGAAGAGTTGTGAAACTGATCTTGTAGCCCGTTTCATAGAAATTGTTCTTCATTATCATTGTCAAATACTCATCATCTTATAATCTCAGATCATAATTTTGTTTGTTTCTGGTTATCTCATGCAGGGAGATAAATTCGATCTCATCTCAACTAATCTATTTAAGCCAAAGTAAACTGTACGTTAAAAAGTAATGTGGCATAATTATATATATATCAATAACAAAGGCTAAAAATTAGTTTATTACAAACAAAATAGAACTGAATGGTAAATGATAAAGAAGAACAAATTCCAAATTATTACTCACATATTAAGTATAAATAAATAAAACTATGGTTAAAGAAAAAAATCCAAGTTTCTGCCTACAGAACTGATGCACTCTCATAGTAGTGGATGGAGAGGTGAGGTAGAGAGGAAATAGGAAATAGAAAATACACAGAAGCAACATTTGCATGATAGTATATGATGTGGTCCAGTAATATTTTACTTAAAAGATTAATAATACTGTTGTAAACTATGAAATATCAGCAAAATAAAATTGAAAAATATATTCCTAACAACACTGAAAGCAATCAAGTTGTTATATTCTCTTCAATTAAGGGTTAATTAGCCCTTATATTTTAGACTGTTCAGGTCATAAGATCTTGGTAAAATCACTCAACTCTGTCACTTGGATAGAAATAGAAATTAAATAAATAGCTGAAAATAGGCAGTATAATAAAAATATTATGAGCAAAAAACTAATAAAAGACTAGAACTGTCTCATAGACTTTAGTTCACTCCTCCTAAACTGGGTCAATACCTCTTTAGTAGATTAGAGGTAAGATAATTGGGAATTATCTTAAGAAATTCTTCAGATATAAAGAATTTTAGCAAGATAATGCCCTATAATTATGTGCTTTATAATGTAATTAATCAATACAATCTCAGTAGTTGTCTTGCTAAAAATGTATTACTAACCAGTTAACTGCCCAGTTAACTGGCCTTCCCAAAAATGTCTTTGACCAGAAAACATGTAAGAATGTGGGCCATTATGAAAGAAAAATGAAGTAGACCATGGAAAAGAATCAGTGCCACCAAACATAAATAAGATGTTAAAATATGAGACCAATGGGGTGGGGCGGGGAGGAGGGAGATTTGACACATCGGTGATGGGAATGTTGCACTAGTGAAGGGGGTGTTCCTTACATGAATGAGATCCAACTACAATCATTTTTGTAATCAAGGTGTTGAATTAAAGATATTAATAAAAAAGAAAGAAAATATGAGACAAATAGTTAAAAATATATTAGACATGCACACTGTTGATTTGATTGGGTACTTTATAAAATTCAATGATTTTAAAAAACTTTATTAAAGTCAGCATGGTAAATTTAAGCATGATCAAATAAATAATTAAATTAAATAACAATTAAATAAATTTAAGCATGATCAAATAGACGTTAAAGTCTATTTGATCACTACTCATTGTTTCATTGAATAATTGTACTGAGAAATAATCTTGAAAATAATTTGCAATTCATTCTTCATACATATAAAAGTTGGTATGTTATGCATGATATTATTCATATTTTGTCCTTGATAGATTACACATTAAAAATAAGGTGATATGTGATTAAAATAATTTTAGGAACAAATGTGAATATTGGAATTTAAGCCATTTCCAGAAGTCAAACATGAAGGAGGAAATGGATTGAGAAAGAAGAGAAGAAAGGGATAAAAGAAAAAATAAAAGGGAAGTATAAGTGAAAAAAGAAGATAATACATATAAAACATATGAAGTATGTTTGTCTCCTTAAATATAAACTTCATCCCAAACTAGAGCTTTAGCTTCCAACTGTGCATTCATTCAGTCCCAAATACTGGCATTCACCTTGGCCTTTTTCCAAGAGACTTTCAAGACTTTTAGCTTAGCAGCAGAAAAGACTCATTGTTAAGTCAAAGTATCTACTAGTGGTACTCTGATCATCTTTAAATTGGTTTAATAGCTACAGTTCTGTACTTAAACTTCATGTTCAGTACTAGCTTTCCACAACAACCACCCATGTCTAAATACAGCTTGAGAAGCTGCCAAGACCATTTTGTATGGCTGGGTGCCTGCCTTGCTCCCATCACTTTTCACAGACCAGAGGTCTATGACCACCTAGCAGCTGAGGTCTGGCTCAATTCTACCAGCCCTCAGGGATATTTCAACAGCTTGTTTGCTTGTCATATTGCTAGCTGCCAGACCAAGTTACATATAATTCACTTCAATATTTTGACTCAAGAAATTTACTTCCAGAAGCGGAAGACTTTAAATAATTATTTTTCCATTGATGGGTATGAGAGAGATCACTGCTTTAAAATATTTTCCTAGAATTAACTCCTAACTAATCTAGAAAAAATAGTAGTCAAGAGAATTGTTTATTGATTAGATAACTTATTATTCATGCTATTTAATTCACATTTACAATTAGACAAGAGACAAAATTAAATAAAATTCTATGAATATGAAGTCTCTTATATTAAAGATACAACCTCAAACTTATTATTGCTCCCCAGTCCTCTGACAAAATTGATTCCTAATGCACTTCTACTAAGCACACAAAACAGGCTACATATAACACAAAGACATGTTAACTGCTATTTTAAAGTTGGAATCATTTCAATTTATTTTAAAAGCTTATCTTCTTTCCTTTATTAAGAAAATTTAAAACTAGAGTTGTAAGTTCTAGATTGTGGAGAATGGTGCTCTGTGAATCTCACCTCATGAAAATGCAACAAAAGAAAGAAAAACAATAAAAGGATTTCACAAGCAATTCCACAGGAGAACAATACAGCTATATGTACCAAAGAGTGCTGGGAGAAATTTAGCATTAAAAGCGTCCAAACAAATCTATGAGTGGTAAGGACCATGGAATGGCCAGTGGTGGAAATGTGTGCTGTAAATTCAGCCACAGCCTTTTGAATCCCCACCTGCATAAGGTCTGGGTGCGAAGTTGTTCCAGAGTCCAGCAGGTTCCCAGGCAGACAAATGTAGCATTGTTCACAGCTGCAGCCATTGGCAGGGAAGAGGCCTGTCAGCACTCCAAACTGTGGTGGCAGGCAAAAAGCCACAGGGTTTATTTTGCCTTTTTTTTTATTAGCCAAGGACCATATCCTCCTAAAATGCATCTCATCTCAGGCAGGCTCCTAATAGTCTAAAATGGATTTATTGGAGAATAAAATAGATCAGTACTGGAATGTCAGCTGTCTATATCCAAAGACTAAACAACAGGACTGGGGAAAGCAGCAGGAACTTTCATAGTAGGGAGCCAGAACTAATTCATATTTTATAATCTTAGTAGGAGTTTGATACAACACAAAAAAGGCCATATAGGATATAGGAAGAATTGATGAACAAGAATTGCCACCTCAGGTTGCTTCCAGGATGCACAAGTAAAACTCTCTCTCACACACACACACACCCTGCCTCAATATCACTGTGCAGAATACACAATGAACAATTGGAGAGGACCACCAAAATTTGTAAGTTAAAATTATAGTCTAGAAGGATCCCTAAGTTACCCATACTTTTTATGATTTTATAGATGATGATTCAATGGTGAATGGTAAGACTGTTTAAATATTGAAGGCATTATTAATATAACTGATGTCTAACAATAAGATGATATAATATAAAAGATTCTGCAATCAGAAGTCAGTAAGCAGTCACTAAAGAACATAGATGTTATTAAAGGTAGACTTTGTAAATTCAAACACAATTAAAATGTATATCAAATCAACACAGTAGCTATACATCAAGTATCTTCTCATCACAGTGTTTTGAAAGTACGATAACAAAAAGTGGAAGGATGAGAAAAAGAAAATATTTGGGAACAGAACAACTTCTACTGAACAATCAGTGGGTCAAAGTTTAAATCAAACAAAAATTAAAATGATTCCTAGAAACAAAAGAGAATAAAGACAAGAGATTTTATCAAAACTGATTTGAGATAAAACGCTATAGCAATGCAAGGTCTATCAAGAAATAAGAAATAGCCCATATAGTCTAAGACACTATAAAAATAATAAAACCATAATATCAAGTATGAAGAAGAGGTAAATAATAAAACCTACAATGAAATAGAAACAAGACAAGCAAAAATGTCATTAAAATCAATATTTAAAAAATAATATTAAAAATATTTAGCTATACTCATGAAGATGAAAAGTGAAAACTGATAAAATCAGAGATTAAAAAATTACAACAGATAACAGAAAATTAATTTCATTTCAAATTACTATAAAATCTAAGTGCCACAAAATTAGGAACACTACAAAAATGAATAAATTCTTGAAACCTCATTTCCTCCCAATATTGAGTTAAGAGAAAGCAGAAAACCTGACCAGGACAAATACTAACATGAAAATCAAAAGTAATAAGTATTACGCAAAATGTGCACAAATAGACTCACTAGTGATTCTTCTAAATTTTCACAAAGGATTTCTTCATATATGACTTGGGCTATTCTAGAAAGATAAAAAAAAAAAAAAAAACAGGAACTCTCAAAAAGTTCCCATGAGATCAATATTGTCTTGATAACAAAATCAAAAATATCACTAAAATAACTTTTTATACCAATATTTCTGATTAACAAAGATGCAAAGATCCTCAATAAATATTTTGCAAACTGAATCCACCAAAAATATACTGAAAGAATCATACTTGTGAGATTTATCCAAGAGATGCATAAATGGTTCAGGATATGCAAATCATTCAATCTGGTATACCACACTATGTAAAAATATAAAAAATGTTATTAACCTATATAGTAAGGTGGAGGCTACTTATATATGAAAGCAGTGATAGAGAAGAAACAAGTAGATTTAAAAATAAATCCCAGTTACACTTGGACACTTAAAAGTCAAAGATTAAGAAATAAACTTTAACAAATTAAATGAAAGACATTTAAAGAAAACTATAAATAATTGTCAAAAAGAAATATCTAAGGAAAAACTAGGGAATATCTAAGGAAATAAAAACAAACTTTTGTTTATAGATTGGAAGAGTTTAAATGGTTAAAATGGCTATTTTATCCAAAGTACTGTACTGGTACACTGTTGTCTTCATAAAAATACCCAAAATAATTTTTGAGATCAGTAATAAATTTAAATTATTATTAATTTATTAGTACTAAAATTTAAATAGAATACTAAAATACCTAAACTTGCAAAGTAATCCTAGAATAAAGAAAATATGGGGGATTTTTCTCTACCAAAATTTAAATTGCAATTAAACCTGGAATACTAGAATAAAGGCAGAAGCTAAGATAAATGAAATACAATTGAAAGCCAGAAACAGGTCTTTAGTTATAGAGACAGCTAATCTTTGACGAAGAATCAGGTGCATGAAGTGAAGCAAGAAAAGATTATTCAGAAAACTAGGTAAGAAAATAGTTCGGCATATACAAAAATATCAATCTACTCTCCTATTTCACATCACATGCACAAGTTAATTGAAAATTCCACTAAAGATCTCATTATTGGGCAAAAATCCATAAAACATACTAAGAAAAATATAGGCCAAACTGCCCATGACATTGTTTCCAAAGGCATTTTCAATCACTGAATTCCATTGCCAAGCATTTTTTAAAGAAACTAAACAAATATGGGGCCAGACCGATGACACAAGCAATAAGGCATCTAGGACAGCAGAGGTCCAATCCTCCGGTGTCCCATATGGTCCCCCAATCCAGGAGCGATTTCTGAGCTCATAGCTAGGAGTAACCCCTGAGCGTCACCGGGTATGAAACCCCCCCCCAAAAAAAAAAAAGAAAAAGAGAAAAAGAAAGAAAAAAGAAACTTCTGCACTATTAAAGAAATTACTAGAATAGAAGAAAGATTCCCTCACCACAATATATTTGTTCAAAAATTTAACACAAATTTTTTTTTCAGTTTTACCAACAAGGCAAAATGAAAGAAATAATTTTTGAGGGAATCATTTTGCTTGCTTGTTTTGCAGCCATATCAGGTTGTTCTCAGGGATTACTCCTGGCTCTGTGCTCTCACGGGTGTTACTCAGTGAACATGCAGTTGTGTCAGGTATCAAACCTGTATTGGCTACATAAAAGGCAAGAGCCTTAACCATTACAGAACCTTTCCTACACAAGAGGAGCTTAACAGACACTTCCTCAAAGTCATTGAGAAGGCCAATCAGTACATAAAAAGTGCTGTTCATCACTTGTCATCAGGGAATCCAAAGTGACAATGAGATATCACCTCACACAGATGACACTAGCATGCGTCATAGAGGAACAACCAGAGATAGCTGAAATGTGTTGATAAATAGACTCTCATTCATTGCTGGTAGGAATGAATATGTTTAGTCTCCATGGAATACAGTAGAAGACATCTTTTAAAAAATTATAATTGAGCTTCCATTTTGGCATAATGATTCCACAAAAAGGTTAATTTGAAAGATATGTGTACTCCTATTTGTAGCTAACTATTTGCAATATCTAAATCTGGTAATAAGAGCTCAAAAATTGATGTGTGAAATAAGAAATATATATGTATATTTATACATATGTGTATTACATGTGTATTACATCTGAACATATGTAATACATATGTGTAATGTAATATGTAATACGTACACGGTGGAATACCACTGTAAGAAAAAATGAAATTTTTAGTTTGCTGCTACATGGATGGAATTTGAAGGGTATCATGTGTGAAATGAATCAAATATGGAATAATCTATCTTCTCTATGAAATAAAAACCATAGCAAAAAATTAACAAAAATACCCAACCTTTTTGGTAATAGACCCTTAGTATTTGCCTAATGAAACTGAGTTTGTTAAGGGATTTGAGAACAAGAGAGGAAGCAGAGGAAAGAGACTAAGACACAGTTAGAGAGAGTTGCTGAGAACCTGATAGTGGGTATGGTGCCTGAAACATATTATTCAGAGTGTTATCAATTGTAGCCCCTAAGTAACAATATTTTCTATTTTACATAGATAATTGAACTTTATTAACAATTAATAACATGTATATGTACTAGAATGGTAAAGCATAAATAAGCCTGGAGCAATGTTTCAAAAATTCTTTAGTAAGAAATCATTTCTTTTATTTTATATTATTATGAATATACTTCTCCAGTTTGTTTAATGTTTCCCTCAATGTATGGCAATGACATCCTATAATGCATACTCACATTGTATCAGTTTATAAATATATTAATAGTAATATGTGTAATTTAATATATAAAAATAGCCCTCCAAAATTAGGGGAGGTGCGAATAGTACATCAATGCAGGGTAGTTGTCTTGCACAATGTCCACCCAAGTTAGATCTTCATCATCCAATATGGTTCCTTGAGCACTGTTAAGAGTAATTCCTGAGGACAGAGCCAGGAATATTCCCTGAAAACAGCCAGGAGTACTCCCAAAACAACAACAACGAAAACAAAACCTACTACCAAAAAAAAAAAAAAAAGAAAGAAAAGAAAAGAAAAATCAATCCGGATTCTTTCTAACATTTTTATAGAAAAATAACATGGCATTGTAATCATATTTAAAATATTTACAGTCCCATGAAAAGAACTATCTTTATAGATATTCCATTTTAGAGCAACTAACTCATTATAGAAAAAGAAAATTATGCTTAAAACACTTTTTCTCATCTAAGTGCTTATGAATCTATGTATTTTTAGTATCATCTACCTTCTTTCAAAAGCTGTTTACTTAGAGATGTAATATCACATACTTAAAGGGCTAGGAAAGAGCTCTTAAAAATATAAAAACAAGTATTTTTAAGAATCTAATCTGAAATTTCATTTAATTCTTCATATATTTATTTCAATAATTTTGAAAACCTGCAATTTACTATCCTCTTCATTTATAATATTTTTTTCTTCAACTTCTCATATTAAAGGATAAAATCAACACTTGTCACTGGTTGATTGAATCATCAAATACATTTTATACACACTTCAATTCATAGCTATGAATTATAGAAATTGTAGAAAATGCTTCCATTTTCTTTGCTGGAACATCAAAACAGAGTCATAACCAAGCTTTTCACCTTGATTACTACATAAAAAGAATCCTTCTCACTATTTACTTACAGGTTTAAAAAACTGAACTGTACTGACAGACTGTAACTGACATGAAACCAAAAACATACAAAAAACTAAAAAGTGAGGAAAAAAATCAACTATTAGGTCTCTGTAAAATTTAATAAAAGCAAACCTCTTTACCCAACTTGAGCACTATACTTAGTAACATACACATGCATGGTATGGATTATCATCGAAGTTTTGCAAAGCTCCTCTTCTAAATACTGAAAAGTAAGAATTTAAGCACTTGTACTAAAGTTTATGTGGATTCAGAAAGCAAAACTTCACAACCTGGAAGCACAAACATCAGGTTTGTATTTACATGTAAATATAGGGTTATTTAAAAACTGTAATATTATTTAATTTTTAAATAGGATCATGCCCAAAGGTACCTTCAAATGATGATCCCAATGCTTCAGTGTTTTGGACTCAGTAGTATAGGAATCCACCACATTTCAAGGGTCGATGTGGTGCTGGAGATGAAACTCTGCTGACACAAATAAACCATGTGTCTCATCATTTGTGGCAAATTCCTGGACCCTTTGACTAACTTTTTAAGTTAGTTTTACTATTCAAAGCAAAAAAAAAAAAAAAAAAAAAAAAACAGCATATTGAAAACTTATGTCTGAAAGAATAATGGGAGAAACCTTTCTCTAGATGAAACTGTGAATTATCCAATTCAAATGTCATTGGGGTAAAGTTATGGTCATTCTCACAACCATGATCTGTATGTATTAGAAAATTAGAATAGACAAAATGGCAGAGGAAGATTAAAATTATACTACCTCTTTTCCTCTGTGTTTGCATATTTCTAAAGACAAGTTCTAATAAACTTGTCTCCTAGATACCTAGTCAGGCATGTGCAGTATACTAAGTTCTCTTTAATTATTTTATTGACTTTTAGTTTGGATATAGTTGAATACCTACATAACCAAATTCTTTTCTTAAGTCCTGTAACTAATTCAACCAAAGCAAAAATTTTTAACATGAATTTTTCATAAGGTATCCTGCATAATTTTATTCAATATTACAGTAATATAAGGGAAAATACTTCCCAGGATTTATCATTTAATTATTTGTACTTTGAATCTTAAACTTAACATCTGAAAACTTTCTATTAAAGGAAAAGTAGATGGGGCCCATACCATATGACTGAGCCCATCAGGAGGGATCCCTGAGCACAGAGTCAATTGGAAAACCTGAACACAAGATGGCTAAATGCGAAAAAAAAATTTTTTTAAATGGGGAACTAGACATGGCATTGCTCAAAGTTTATCCCTGATCTGCATGCAAAAAAATCACTTCCAGAGAGTTTGGGGGTCAACATGTAGTGCCAGAGATTGAAGTTATTGCAAGGGAAGTATCCTAACTACAGTACTGTCACAACAACCTTGAATACTTACCTTTTGAACATTTTAATGATTCCTGACAGAATTGTTCTGAATTGAATATTTCGGTCAGGAGTCAATAATATGTCTTTTATTGACGTCTTTTAATTGTAAATATTTTCATTCTAATTTTTATTTTAGATTTCATATTTTCTTTTTAATATGATTTTACCATCATATTTTAATAACTCATAATTTTATGAGTCCAAAAAAATGAGTCACTGTGTTAATTAGAAGATATTGAATTATTTAGAATCCTAATCATTTTTATTCTCTAGGGGCTTCTTTGTTTGTTTACTTGTTAATGGGACACATTTTTCAAAACTCAGAGATTACTGCAAGTTCTGTGCTGAGGAATTACTACTGGTAGAGCTCAAGGAAAATATGAGATGTAGGGAATTAAATCTGAGTTGGTTATATCATGCAAAGTAAATTCCTTAGCCACTATTCTATTGATTTGCCTCCCAAGAATCCTAAAAATTTTTCAAGCTGAATATTGTTCAATTAAATTCTCAGCAACATTTCTTCAGCTTATCTCGGATTTGAATAATAAAGCCCATAATAATAATTTGAATATTCCAGAACATAAATCCATTTTTATATTAGATGTTTTAGACATGGCATGGCAAAGAATGTCGAGTCTGAAGTATGTCTTTAAATGATACACTAAATTTAAGAATGAGGAGAATTTTATTAACAAGAAATAGTTTTTAAAATGAAGCATAAAATGAAAGAAAAGAAGGAACAAGAGGAAGGTCACAGACAAATTGTAATTACAGGGAAGAAAACTCAATTCAGAATCTCAGTTTATTAATCTATGCAGTTTAATAATCTTTACTTACTCAGTTTACTATCTTTACTTGATAATTGTAGCCATAATTATAGTTGCAATTGTCTTCAAATAATTACCTCTCTTCCAACTCCCAAGCCTCAAATTATATTCTTCTATAGGACCCAATATTATTAAATGAAACTGAGCTACTTTGCTACTAAGTCGATGAGCAATAGGACATAAAGCAGTTTTTTTCTCTTTCTTTAATTCACCAAAGCTTTTAGTACTTTGACCAGGAAGTGACCTAGCATAAAAGTAGAGCAGAAAAATAGTAATAAGGTAGAGAACTACAAACTTACGTACAGCATTTTTCATTAATCAACTCATTACATTCCATACAAATAAATTTGAAGGGCAGACAGAACAGTGAGGAATGCACTTGCTGTCAAAGTGGATGACCCAAATTCAACCCTCAGCACTCCATATGGTCATTCAAAAACTTAAAAGGTAATCCATTAGCACAGTTAGGAGTAAATTCTGAAGACTGGGCAAGATTTAGCCCAAACAATCTTAAATGTAACTAAAAAATACATTGCTATTTTTAATATTTGCAAAAATATCAATTTACTAAATACTAAATTGGAATAATTTTCAAACTGAAGCATGTGTATCAATGAATTTTCAAAAAAAAAATACCTAAGTTTTGTTGCTATTTGAAATCACAAAGTAAGAACATCCTAATGTTTTGGGCAGCTATATTTTACTTATTAACAGATTCAACAAAAAGCCACTACACTAATATTGCAAATATTATTTTACTGAACATAAAACTCTCACTTTTCAAAAATATTTTCCCAAATATTCCAAGGGTTTAAGAAACATACTCTAGCTATTTTGATAAAGAAGGAATGATTTTATAGTCTTTTAGCAATATAAAGCACCTTCTTATAAGTAAGAATAATGATAAGAAAAGAATTAGTTGAGTTCAGAGAGCACTGAAAGAAAAGATAAATCAAATTTTACTAAATTCGTCAAATGACCAGGTAAACACTAATCTTTCAAAGTGTTTTCAGAAATATGTTTTTAAAAACATTACATTTATGGAAATGCAGTTAAGGCATGTATATTCTTGTTAACATTTTCCTTTTTTTACAAACACAAAAAAAACACTAAAATCTCCTTTTAAAAATAATACTTTTAGTAGTACTTATAAATTAAAAGGGCTCTATTTGTATTGTCTTTATAATTTTTATTTTCTTTTTTTTTTGTATTCTGGGCCACATTGGTGATGCTCAGGGGTTACTCTAGGCTCTGCTCAAAATTTTTTCAATATATATTGTAATTCTATAAAATAATTTGAAGATAAGAGAATCATGGAATTTCTTTTTGCTTTCTAGCCCTCAAAGTATTATATTTTTTTACTTGACTGTGACCAGAAATTTGTCTATTAAAGAAGCTTGTGTCTGATAGTTCAACGGACTGACTTTCTTTCATAGATAGCAGTTCTTCTAGATATCACATTATGAGTACACCTGGAACACTTATACTTATTTTAAAATCTATATTAAATATTCTAATTAGATGCTCTTATGAGTCCTTTAGTCTATGAACTTAGAATATACATATAAATATATATATATTTATGTAAGTATATATTTATATAAATTTACTTTCATATATGTATGTAAGTGTATGTAACAATATATATATATATATTTACATGTTGGATCTTAAAAGTTTTACCATACTGTCATCTGTAATATAAAAGATAGCTATATGTGGCCAAAAGTGGTGTTTATACTAGAAATTTTAAATGAACAAAGTGAGTATAGTTAAATAAAGTTAGAAATGTTGGTGAGGTCAAACAATAGAGGAAATTTTATGAAGAAGAAAACAAATAAATATCATAAAAATGTTGTAACTAGTTATAGAGTCTACTGAATGATATAGAAATTTGTGCTGTGAAAATATAAAACTATAATTAAAGACAAATTATAAAGGACCACAATATACTTGTCAGTCTTTGGCATACAATACTTCAAAGGATCCTAAGTTCAGAGTGAAAACTGAAGTTTTTACAGTAATCTGTTCTCTACACATTTCTCAAAATTTAACCTTATAACTTTCATTTATATCCTTAAACTAACATGATATCAAAAAAGTATCCATTTTTAGACCAAATTATAAACTAGTAGCCATTGAAAAAAATGTTAACAGATTCCTATTTCTCTGGAAAAACTGGTAAACCTCTTCCACCTTTCTTATAGTTTGTTTAACAAACTATAAAATAAAGTCTTCAGAAAAAACCTTTTAGTTATTAAAATGTTGTGTGTCTCTGGCAAACAATCAATCACAAAAACAAATTTAAAATTGTTTTCCTTTGGCTTTTAACGAAATTATCTAACAACCCAAATATGATACCAGAGATGAAAAGAAGCCTAGGTTATATTTTTCTGTTGCATGGTTATTCTTTGAGAGTGTACATATTTAGAGATCGTCAACATAAGCGTCCCTCATATAATAAACTCATGCTAACTTTAGACATTTCACACAAGTTTAAGATGCATCAACATTTTTGAAAGGGAAAAAAATAAAATTCTTTACTCACTTCCAAGATACTTCTGAGGTATATTTCCCAGGTACTGTCATAAAAAGTGATACATAAAAATGTTTGCACAACCACGTGGGAAGTCCCTGTTTTAATCTAAATAGCTAGCCCAAATCAACAAGAACTAACTGGTAAGTACAGCATGCTAAACCCATTTTCACTGATGCTGCCTTCAGCAAAATGAGTATTTTTTCCTTCTAAGAGGAAAATACTTCATTTCCTACAATCTGGAGGGCTCAAGATAGACATACATTGCAGATGCTTCTGAAAACAAACTTCTATGTTGTCAGCAAATCACAAAGATTGAAGGCTGCCTCCTAGCACTGCTAGATTTAAAGTTATGGCAGCATTTCTATTATAAACCCCATTTTCTAAGAGTTTATAACCCAACTGTGAAAAATCTGCTCCTATATCAGCTTTGTAAGCTCAAGAAATGAAAAACTAATAAAATAAATTATAAAATAAGGACCATTTAAAACTCCATCTTGAACGTTTTAACTAGAAAACATAATTTTTAAAGTTATTTTTTGTCACAGCTTATTTTTATAAAAAATTCCAGAAAAATAAAAAGCAGAAAATCAGAGAAATATAGCATAGAACCTGTTTTCATTTGTTCTGACTAGAAAGTAATTTTAAGTAAATATTTGTCACTCCAGAATGAACTTTACTCCTAATTAAGTTGGAATTACACTAGATACATGGTTACAGGTAATTATAAATAATATATAATAATTCAATAATCAAAATAATATATTTCAAAACCAATTTTGACAGAAATCAATATTGGTGAAGAACAAAGTGAAATTCTTCTTACTATTTGTTTTATTTTCCTCACATTTATACATGATTTTATTAAGTACTTACCCCTCCACCACACATCAAACAGACCAGTTTTCTCACATCCTCCATAAACATATTTACAAATACTAATGGGTCAAGCAAAATCTTTTGGTGCTAGGCCATTCAGGAGACATAAACTAAGTTCCAATATTATCAAAAAAATCGAAGAAAGTTAAGTCCTAAAAATAGATGAACTGATAAATAATTTATACTCAGAAATATTATTCTTATAATTGACAAATAGTACTATAACATACTTTTCTTTTCTTTTTTTATTGGTTTTTGGGTCACACCCGGCAGTGCTCAGGGGTCACTTCTGGTTCTACACTCAGAAATCGCTCCTGGCAGGCACGGGTGACCATATGGGATGCCGGGGTTCGGTCCACTGTCCTTCTGTGTGCAAAGCAAACACCCGACATCCATGCTATCCCTCCAGCCCATATAACATACTTTTCAAAATAAGAATTCTCTGCTCTTTATATGTGAGAATCATGTTTAATTTCATAATGTAATAATCCTTAATTTTAATCATTTAGTAGTTGCTAAGAGTGATTTAACCACAAAATAACTTTCAAAACATATTTTAATGTACTCTATTTACCATTACTGCATAAAAATGTCACAAAGATTTTAAATTTTTAAAATTTAAATTTTTAATCACAAAGATTCACCAACATTGTATATCATACCACATCTACATTATCCAGAGAGAGTGATTTACTCACTTTCACTACCCTGGTACTTTCTTTATGTTGCCCATCTATGACTTAGTCATCACACTACTTCTCTTCTTTGTTTCACTTCCTTATAATAATGAAGTTCTCTTTCAAACTCCAGAAATTATATTTGCATATAATTTTTTGTGTGTTGATATTTGGGTAATACCCAGTGGTGCTCAAGATTTACTTGTGTTTCTAAACTCAGGGACTACTGGCTGGATCAGGGAACCTTATGGAGTTCTAGGTATTTAACACAGAATTGTACATAAAGGTAAACACCCTATCTACTGCACATTGCTTAACGTAAAGAGAACAAGAAAAAAAGATTTAATAAAGAATGGTATCTAGTAAGAGTTATCCTCTATGGATAAAAAGAAATTATAAACAATGATACTGTTAAATAAGAATAGTGCTAAATTGGATAACTGCAAAAGATGGAGGAATTATAGGTAAACAAAATCTATCTAAAAGGAAGATATAATATGTGATTTGGGAAAAAAGTTGTATTATAATGACATAAAATTAATCTATTTTTTCTATTTATAATATACTCAGTTTTATTTTGACAAGATCTTTGACTTCTAGTATCATAATGAACTGAATTTAATCCCTCATGAAGAAAATTGGGTAGAATGTTGAATACTTGAAGTTAGGGATTTTAAAATTTTATATTTATTACTTTTTTTTTTTTTTTTTTTTGGTTTTTGGGCCACACCCGGTGACGCTCAGGGGTTACTCCTGGCTATGCGCTCAGAAGTCGCTTCTGGCTTGGGGGACCATATGGGACGCCGGGGGATCGAACCGCGGTCCGTCTCCTAGGCTACGCAGGTAAGGCTTACCTTACCTCCAGCGCCACCGCCCGGCCCCTATTTATTACTTTTAAACAAAATTATTTACTGTCTATAGAACAAGTAGAGAGAAATATGAACTCTGTGTTTTAAAATTCTTTCTTATATTATGAAGATAATGTCAGCTAAATAAGTGCTTCCCTGAAAATACTTCTATTCTCATCTGTGCAAATATAATAATTCCTTCCAACATAACAGAGGTTTCCAATAAGATTCCACTGGTTCTGCCCTTTTCCAATTTCCCAAGCATATATCATAAGTAACTGAGTAACACAGTTTATTGTAAAGATGTGCATTTTCCTCTTTCCTTTGTATGTAAAAAAAAAAGAGAAAAAGAAAATATTCTCAATATTTTCAATATTGTGGCCTCCCTAAACCTTCAGAGTTTTCTAACTTCTCTTGAATTTTTAGTATACACTCTCTACTTTAAAGAAACTTTTTGTAAGTCAGGAAAGAATATATTAAATTCTAAAGGCTTTTCCAACTATACTTATACAAGTCTAATAAAGCCTGAAATGAAGATTGATTTCTTCAATGTTTTAACAGTAAGCCTTTTTTAAGCAATAAAAGTATAAACGTTAAGCCAGCAATATTAAACAAGACATGAAGGACTTAAAGGAATAGTTAAGTATTTGTGATTCAAACAGAGTTGTCTAATAGAAACTTGATATACAACTTGCTAAAAGGGCTTTTATCTAATGATTCCCAAATTTCAAATAACCTTTTGGTGCATATTTTATAACACATTGTTCCACAACTCCTCCTTTGAACCTAAATTATTATTTTCTCTTTAATTAAAATTAAAACTAATTCTCTATGTAAAGAATATTTCTTTTCCATTTTAGAAGTACTTGCTAATTAAAATGGTAATTGTATATTGATTAATTTGATAGTCTTCAATTCTAATTTTTGGGAACATATATATGTTGTTTGCCAACCTGATTGAACAACCCCATTTTGAGAATATGTTTAAGGAAATAATTAGATTTTCATGCTTAGAAGCAGGCATAACATAAAAATGTCCCTTTTCCTCCTATAAGAAGAAGCAAGATATTATATCTCTCAGGTATGTTCCTCTTCACTGTGATTGATTAACCAAAGAATTTTTAAAAAGTAAAGATTATCTGAATCAAAATCGCTTACATAGTAACAATTGTTATTTCTATAATAGTCTACAAAGTGCTTTGGTATACTTAAGTCAGTGGTTCTCAAATAGTGGGGCACACGAGGCTCCATCAAGGGGGGGTGCCTTTGACCTCGGCAAACACTGTCATAAGAAACTAAGCCCCGTGTTTATGTCTCTGTATGTCTCTGGAGCTGAGAGTTGCTGTGTCCTGCTTCAAACCCTGCTTCGAAAAGCTATGCATTGCAAAACATGCTCATTGTAGCCGTTAATCCAGACATCACCTCTGATTAAAAAATCAGCTGAAATTATTTTATATATTTTTTTTGTTTTGCAGGTTGAAGTTTTTTTAATAAAGATACTATTTCTCTCTCCTCAACTTCATTGTTTGTATATAAAAACGCTACTGTCTTTTGTGTATTGACTTTGTATCCAGCCACTTTACTGTATTGGTTGATTGTTTCTAGTAGTTTTTCTGTGGATTCTTTAGGGTTTTTGATGTATATCATCATATCATCAGCAAATAGAGCTAGCTTGTGCTCCTCTTTCCCTACTTGAATTCCTTTGATTCCCTTCTCTTGTCGGATTGCTATTGCTAGGACTTCTAAGGTTATATTGAATCAGAGTGGAGAGAGTGGAATTCCCAGGAATGCAAGGTTGGTTCAACATACGCAAATCAATCAACATTATACACCACATCAACAACATGAAGGACAAAAACCACATGATCATATCAATCGATGCAGAGAAGGCGTTTGACAAAATCCAACATCCGTTCATGTTAAAGACACTCAGCAAAATAGGGTTAGAAGGCACCTTCCTTAAGATAGTTACAGCTATTTATGAAAAGCCTACAGCCAACATTATACTTAATGGCGAGAAACTAGAAGCATTCCCACTAAGGTCAGGAACTAGGCAAGGCTGTCCACTCTCTCCACTCTTATTCAATATAACCTTAGAAGTCCTAGCAATAGCAATCCGACAAGAGAAGGGAATCAAAGGAATTCAAGTAGGGAAAGAGGAGCACAAGCTAGCTCTATTTGCTGATGATATGATGATATACATCAAAAACCCTAAAGAATCCACAGAAAAACTACTAGAAACAATCAACCAATACAGTAAAGTGGCTGGATACAAAGTCAATACACAAAAGACAGTAGCGTTTTTATATACAAACAATGAAGTTGAGGAGAGAGAGATTAAAAATACAATTCCATTTAAGATAGTATCAAAAAATATCAAATACCTAGGAATCAACCTTACAAGAGAAGTGAAAGATCTATACCAGGGAAACTTCAAAACACTTCAGAAAGAAATTGAAGATGATCTAAAGAAATGGAAGAACATCCCATCCTCATGGATAGGTAGAATTAACATAGTCAAAATGACTATTTTACCCAAATTGCTATATAGATTTAATGCAATCCCTATCCAAATCCAGACACAATTCTTTAAAGAAATAGAACAATCAATTATAAAATTCATTTGGAACCACAGAAGACCCAGGATAGCTAAACACATTCTGAAAAATGAGAAGTTGGGAGGTATCTCCTTACCTAACTTGAAACTATACTATAAAGCCATAGTAATAAAAACAGCATGGTACTGGAACAGAGACAGGACCTCAGACCAGTGGATTAGAACAGAATTCCCAGACATAAACCCCCAGATATATAGCCAACTAATATTTGATAAAAGAGGCAAGAATATGAAATGGAACAAAGAAAGCCTATTCAACAAATGGTGTTGGTACAACTGGAAACTCATATGCACGAAAGTGAAAATCGACCCATATCTCACTCCTTATACAAAAGTCAACTCAAAATGGATCAAAGATCTGGAAATCAGACCTAAATCTATAAAGTTTATCGAGAATAAAATAGGCAGAACACTCGAAGACCTTTATATTAAAAGGGTCTTTGAGAATGGAGCACCAATGGCAAAAACGTTAGCATCAACTATAAACAAATGGGACTATATCAAACTAAAAAGCTTCTGCATGGCAAAAGAAACCCTACTTAATGCAAGAAGACAGCTAACAGAATGGGAAAAAATCTTTTCACTTGATATATCAGATAAAGGGCTGATATCTAGAACATACAAAGCGCTCAGAAACCTGAGTCCTTCAAAACCAAACGAAGCCATAAAAAAATGGGGAGACGAAATGAATAGACATTTCTCTGAGGAAGAGAGAAGGATGGCCAACAAACACATGAAAACATGCTCACCTTCACTCATCATCAGGGAGATCCAAATCAAGACAACAATGAGATACCACCTCACACCAGTGAGGTTGGCTCACATCAAAAATAATGGGAACAACCTTTGTTGGAGAGGATGTGGTATGAAAGGAACTCTCATTCATTGCTGGTGGGAATGCCCCTTGGTCCAACATCTATGGAGAAAAGTCTGGAGAGTGCTCAAAGAACTCAGAATTGAGCTGCCATTTGACCCAGCAATTGCTCTCCTAGGCATATATCCCCAAGATGGAAGGACATTCATTCCAAAATACATATGCACCCCACTATTTATTGCAGCACTCAGTATAATAGCCAAATCTTGGAACCAACCTCGATGTCCAACAACAGATGAATGGATCATTAAGATGTGGTACATATATACAATGGAATATTACATGGCAGTTAGAAATGATACAATCACAGACTTTGCAGCAACGTGGATGGACCTAGATCATGTTATGTTAAACGAAGTAAGTCAGAAGACAAAAGAAAAACACAGAATGGTAGCACTATTCTGAAACACCTAGAATACATAAAAAACAAAAAAAGGACATTGAAGAAGCATAACTGCTAGAACCACAAAGAAAGACTCCATAAACTCCATTCCCTGATCTGCACAGCCACCAAGATCTCTAGAAACAGGTCTGATTTTACCATCCAAGATAAAGTAGAAGTCTTCCACATACCACGAAAGCAGCAAGAGGAGAATAAATGATCTATTTTTTTGACGTCTTTATTTTGGTGTGGAGATTACGGTTGATGTCTCCAATATTATTTTATTTTATTTTGTTTTGTCTTTCTCTTTTTTTTTGCACTTGAGTATGATTTGATTTCAGAACCGAGATTATTGTGTGGTGCCTGTCTTTATTGTTGTGGTGCTTATCGGTTATTTAATTCGATATTTTTTTTTGTGTGTGTGTGTGTATTGTTGTGGTATTTTAATTACTTTTTTCACATCCTCTCTCAAACTGAGGTTGGAAGCCTCTAGACAGGACTCTGCCTATTTTCAGTATATTTGATTTTTGATTGAGAAGAGGACATATTAGGTGATGGGTATTCCCCTGATTTAATGTGAATATGTACCCAAAATACTACAGTGAAAGATATGTAAGCCATTATGGAA